>NW_024533948.1:0-71207 GCF_016097555.1 Gigantopelta aegis | reverse complement strand
TGAAATAACATCTGCCCCAAAAATTCATCAAAAATGTATTTAAAGAAGAATCTGTAATCTTACAAGGGTGAATATTATTGGAAGGAATCATAATGATTAACAAAGCACCTGTTGCGATGTTTAATGATTTGATGAAGAAGAAGCAAGTCAAAATATGGCTAGAACCAAGTAAGTATGGTATTACCAAGTACTAATGCAAAGCCATCATTTTAGAACAAATGTTAGTAGTAAACTAGGGACATTCATTCACAATTAAATATGCAGTCTGGTGTGGAAAACGACCAGTATCATTCATAATTGTATATCTTTAGGAAAATCTTTAGACACAACCTAAGAAGGTAGATGTTACAAATAGTAAAGGTGGATATGTTAACAAATGAGAATGAATCTCCTCTAATTGATCAGACAAGAACAAAGCTATGGGAAACACTATGTTTGAAACGTCAATATAAAGTTCTTCAATGTCTCTTACCACACAGGGCTTCAAGTTAGTATTATTGTTTATCTTTATTTTTACTTCTGTGTAAGATTTTTTTCTTCCATCCCACACAAGTAGTAGTCAGATTTTTGTTTTCTCCATCCTTAACATCAATAGTGTATATATCGTGGATCTGTATTGAGACTACCCTAAAACGAAGGAGAACAAAAGACAGCAAAATAAGAGCGAATTCATAATTTTTTCGTCCTGTGGATATACTTGCTAGTGTCAGCCTTTATATATTACCTCCTTACATTCAGTTTCAAAGATTGATTATGAATATCATTATAATATGGGTGTGCAATGACTAGCAAATAAAATACTACCACAGCCTTTAGCTCGACTATAATCGCTGTTACATTCTGTTATCAATGTATCATAGTAGATAATGGAGGAGTTTCTTTTGGCAACAATTACGTGCCCAGATGGGGGCATCTAGGTTAGATGAAAACGTCGAAAAACCGACTGTGTTGGAGGAATGTCCTGTTGGTGGTATCGTCACCTTATTCAGAAGATTGCTTCATCATGACAATCGTATGATATAAAATCTAATATTAAGTGTTAAGACTTAATAATATATTATATTTTGTGTTAGTAAGATTAATTTGTTAGGTTTTAGTTAATGTAGTTGTGGGACTAAGGTGGGTATCAATGAGACTTGCTATATAAAATATATGTCTATTATTATGTTATACTATGTCTATAATGTCTATCTATTATGTTATGTTTTTAGATTAGTAGGTTAATATATGATAAGCTTTCTATTGCCTACTTCTGTATACCATAACAAGGCACATCTGTGGCATATTATAATGTGGTACTGTACATGTAAAATATTGCTATTCTTTATATGAATTTATACTATACCCTAGACCCTAACAATAAACATTGGAACCTAAATGTATTAATTTTTTGCACATTAAAGTATGGCACCATTACTAGTACTTTAGACACTTCTTTATATATATCATTTCTGTTTTATAATAGGTACATTATAATTTTTTTCTTTTTTATTATGATAATCATTGTTCTCCAGCTTAAGAAGATTCTAGTCATGACAGGAGCGGGGCATATCAAACAGGTAATCCTACTATTTCTAGTCAATGACCCAACATGGGATGTAAGGGTTAATTAATTAAGCAAAGCAGTAAGTAGTTATTTTTGATACTTGGAATGTGCTTTAGTGCTTGGTTTCATGCTTAGTATGTAGCGATATGGTGAATTAGTAATTCCCATGTTGTAATACAGCAGTATAATGATTTAACTTCAGAATATATATATTGCTATTGATTTTAGTACATGGTATATTCAAACTAATGTAGAGTTAACTTTGTCTGCTATATAGCTGCTGGAATTCCTGATTTTCGTACTCCTGGTACTGGTCTTTATGATAATCTTCAGAAATATAATTTTACCTGAACCAACTGCTGTCTTTGACATCTCTTTCCGCTATTTTGTCGTGAGTACTTCTTATAGTGTTTTTCCTAGTATGTACGTACATGTACATTATATATAGTATGTATGTATGTATGTATGTAGGTATGTATGTAGTATGTATATCCATCTTATAGACAAAACCTCAACCGTTTTATGATCTTGCTAAAGAAATGTATCCAGGAAAGTTTAAGGTATTAGATCAAGCTCTAATGATAATGTGTAATGTATCTTGAATTGTTTGTTTTTTAAGTTTTCTTTATAATTCAATATTAATATTAGATTGGGGAAACTTATTACTGTAATAATGCCATCTGTTTGATCATGTTTCATTGTTTTCAATTTCTTCTACCACCTTTATCTCACTATTTTTTATTCGTCTATTGGAGCAAAAAGGTCTTCTCCTTCGTAAACTTTACTCAGGTTGGATCACTGTCCTTTTATTAACAGTACCTCTTTCTTTGTACCACAGAATGTTGATACTTTAGAGCGCGTCGAGCAAATATATATGAGGATCTTTTAGTTGAAGCTCATGGCTCTTTTTTCATACAGCTCACTGTATTACATGTCACAAGGAATATTCACTTGAGTTTGTTAAAGGTATATATGTTTAGCATTACATTGTATATATAGCCATATAGTTTGAGGCCAATAAGACCGTATTAACCTATAGTTACTATTGACAACTGTCAGTATCGGAATTTTACATGTTGTCTTTAATACATACACCGGTGAAGTATTGCCGATAGACTTCCTATGTGTACAGTACCTGACTGTGCTAAAAAAAACCACAAAGAGGAAGGGGAACATTATAAGGACTAGTTAAACCAGGTGAGAAAAGAGCTAAGGTAAAGAACTTGGACATCTATGTCTTTTATGGACTAAGCTATTTTGTTATTTGACTAACAATTAAAGACGTATTGAATCTTTTACTTACTCAGATATTGTTTCTTTTGGGAAGCTCTACCAGAACGATTTGCACGCTTGCAGGGAAGGTGATTTCTAATATTAAATGTTCTAGGTTGTCTATAGTATTACATTATACACAGGATACAAAGGAATGTGACCTTCTAATTATCATGGGAACTTCATTGACTGTTCACCCATTTGCTTCACTTGCTAGTCGGTAAGTAAGCTAAAAAAGAATTTTGTTAATCTATCATGAGATGTAATTACTTTTTAATTATGTAGGGTTCGTGATGACTGTGCAGAATATTATTAAACTTGAAAAAGTTGGAGAAGTAAGTACTTAAACACAACTCAAATGTCATTTCCTATATTGTGGTACATGCAAGAGAATACATTGTATATAGAAATAAAAAATTCTAGTTTTATGTGAGACCCTATCACTAATTGTTCTATAACTTTTCTTACAGACCAATCCTATTATGGCTTTATTAGGAATGGGCACAGGACTCAACTTTAGCGAAGATTCTTACAGGTATATTTATATTTTTAATGGTAATTTTATAAGTCGACATAAGCTTCTTATAAACAATTAAGTTTTGTAGTTTATAGTCCTGTTATCTTTTTCATTTTAGAGATGTTTTCTTACAAGGTTCTTGTGATGATGGGAGTTAGGGAACTAGCACACAACTAGTTGGGAGGTAAACGTTTTTTTTAAGTAGTTAGTATAGTTAATAGTTATACAAATGATATTAATTTAAACTCTATAATAATGTCAAAAGTATTATATATTTTAATTCTTAGGATGAGTTGATGAAAACTTTTTGCTAACGAGCATGCTCGTCTTGATCTAAGATGATGTCAGATTCGGTTGCCACTCCTACAGCTCCTCCTACTGACAACTGACAGATAATACACGGAAGACCCTTCAGTTGATTTAGAGATAAAGTCTGGCTCTGTTTCCTCTGTAGATACGCAAAGTGGTGACAAAGGACAGACCTCCTCAGTTGATCTGTCGAAAAAAAGTTCAAGATGGAACAAATGTACAAAACCATAGCTCTTGATAACTATTTTATAAAATATCAGCTGAAAATAATGTATTTTGAATTAGTATACACAATGTCTGTGTCTTAGAATTATCCATCAAAAAAATTTAATGCTATAATTTTATATTATATACATTAATTTTTGCATATATAAAACATTGATAACAATGCCATAAAAAAGTGAAGAAGGCTTCACCGAAAAATAAGACTTAAGAAATTATACTAGTGAGCATTTGTGTTAACTGCTTGCTCAGTTGCTCTGTTGAACTTCTATCCAACTGGAATGATTATGTTCATGGTTTGGAAACACCTCAGGAGAGTATTGGCTAGGACTTAGTAAACTTCATCGTTAGCTAATGGAAGTGGATCTACAACAACTACGAGTTGATATGAGAGATAAAAATGGTAACAATGCATATGCCAGATACTCTACTTTTTACATAGGTGGTTCTACAACTGATTATACTCTCCATGTATCTGGATATAATGGTACTGCTGGAGCTACTCACTTACATATCATAACCTCATGAAATTTAATACTATAGATACAATGACAATGATCAACACAGTAGTAATTGTGCCTCTTATTTTACAGGCTTGGTGGTATAAGAGCTGTTATCATGCCCACTTAAATGGTCGTTATTTAGCCAAGTGAGGTGAACATTTCAATTCATACGCTATACCATTTTCTGAGATGAAAGTACGTCAGCATAGTGAACAAATATAGTTTGAAACCAAAATGTTTTTAGTTTGAAATGTTGTATAATTAATACCACTGTTTGATTAATAAGATTGTCTTGAAAAGTTTCAATAATTCAAAAAGATATAATTTTAGAAAAATGAAGTGTTACAAAAAGTAGGTATTAGTTAATTAGGATGCAAGAAATGCAAAGTCCATCACATATAGCTCTAGATTTGCTATAAAAAATTGCAAAGCATACACAAAAATAATCCATAAAATGGCTGCTCTTACTATATAGCATTTTTCAATAGATTTGTAATTGGTACCATTTCATCTAAATGATCTGAATCTTATAGCAAAATGTGAAGAGATTAAACTATTCAATTTTTAAAATAACATATTATACTTGTATATATAATCACAAAATGTACTTGAGTTTATCAGTTAATTAATGGGTAAGGCTGGTATCGTCAAACTCATATCAGCAATACGTTCGAGATGTTCATAACCAGCTTTCATCAGAAACAAAAAATGTGGAGTTTTCAGATAGTCCTTCTTGTACTAGGTAGTGAGAGGAGACAAGATCATCTATACTTGGAAGAAGTTCCATTACATCATAACCTGCTAAATGAAAAAAAGTGAGAATTAAAATACAAGCTAAACACAAGATCATTTTGCAGTGCTTGAAGTGTTTTTCAAAAATTCACTAAATACTTGCCCCATGTATGATTAGCATACAAGGTAAGCACCATTATCAACTCAATATATTCATTAAATATAGCTAAAATATAATGTGACATTGTATGTTGATTCTCTCAATAAAAATAAATGTACCATATTTCATATTAAATTCTTCTAAAACTTTAAAGAAAACGTTTGTTGTAGTTGTTTCAATGGGTCATCAGTACCAAGTTTTGTCCAACTAGAAGCAAAACAGAGGAAAGAAAACATTAGCATAATAAGTAAAACCTTGCAATTATCAACAGTAACTCTACAGTTCAATCAGTTGTTTTAAAGACACATATGATGATATATGATATTTAAATATTGCAGGAGTATGTATAGGTTTATTGTATGTCACTATCGTGCAGTAAATTTGGTAGTGATAGTGTTCCTCTTAGTGTAATGGATATTTATTTGAGTATTATATTTATACTAAGGAGCACATATATAGTAAATATATAGAACATAACTTAGTCACAGTTTTACAATGTAACTTACTCAGTCTTTAAAGCAGCTTGACTCCAAATGTATACTTGAAGTTCTTTATACTCAGGGTCATTTGTATCCTAGCAACAATTAAGATATTATAAGGTACATGTACCAATTAAAATTGTAGTACTGACTGGAAATGTTAGGTTGAGATATCTAAAGCAAAATGGTATCTAGCAACAGAGTTCCTGGATTATCATCTTCTAAATGTAAACTAAATGAAGAATGATAAAATGATAAGGTTAATATATATAATTGACATTTGTCAAAGTCATAGGTAAACTTCATGAAAACATTTAAAATTTATGATTTATGCATTCAATTTTTGATTAGCATATCTGACAAATTCTTATATAGTCACAGTTATCCTAATTACTAACTAGCAAGAACAATATGAAACAGCTATAAATAAAACAGTTGTTTACACTGACTTACTTCAATAATTTTATCAGCAGGCAATGGTGGCATATTATTAGGATCAATGTCAGCATTCTATAAATAAAATGAAGCCAAACAACTAAGAAACATTCCTACTTCTAATGTATATGAGATATAGCCTCTTGGAATTCTATTTTCTTGAGTTCAGAGTTTATTTGTTCTAGTTCATTTTCAGTTTCACTACTTGATGACGATGATGCCAGTAAAGAGAGTTTGCTCAAAACTAAGCATCGTCTGCATTAAATGTCAAATATTACAATTAACAAAAACAATCTTCTACCTTTTTTCGAGCAACAAACTTGTCTTCAACTTCTGCTAGTTTCCAGTAAAGTCTTGATGCCTACAACATAAATTAAAATCATATCTTCAGAAACATGTCCTATTAATTTGAAGTAATAAAATAAATGTCTCCAAGGTGCTTTGATACATGTAACTAAGAAACGAGAGTCCTTATTTCAAACATTAATGTTATTTTTGTTTTAATGGCTTGTCTGTTCTAATAAGGTTGTGATTTACATACTTTGCTATAGTCTTCAATGGCAAAGTCATGAAGCCAAGGACAGGTGAGGATGAGAAGAGAGAAATTCACCCAGTTCATTTGGGAAGAGGATGGAGAAAGAGAGAAGTCTCTTCATATCTCCTAAAAAAATAATAAAACAATTGGCCAATATAAAGTTTAATATTTTATTCAAATGATTTCCCTCAAGATATGCTAACCAACTGTGTAAGTCATCTACTTAGAAAGGAGGCTTCATTATTTATTTTTTAATGATTATGAATATAATTGAATTATCAACTGTGGTTGGTCCCTATAATCAATCAATATCACTGTAACTATAGGAGTCATAATACTAATGACGAAGATAACAAAACTAACCATTATCTAGATAGTGTTTAAAAAGGAAATCTCAAAGCCTTGAGCATTGAATTTATCAAAATATCCTTTCAACATGTCTCGATTATCTTGGTCTTCACAAACTTGTATCAGTGTGGGAAAGTGACAGTATTGTTCTGCAAGTTGTAGAGCAACGCTGACTTGATTGTTTTTCACTAAGTCAATAAAAGCAAAGAAGGTATAACTTTCTGTGCATAATTATTTCTACTAGTAATGACTTACAAGCAGCTGTAATAAATGTGTTTCTTGTCGTTATCAAACTATATTTTGAATTTCAAATTGTCTGTGATGGTCTTCAAGTTTTCTGTAGAGATTTAAGAAGTTACACATAAAACTCCACATAATGATTAAAGACACCAGGTCCATCTAATCTGTCTTGCATTACAATAATACCAATGACCACATATATAAAATATGAAGCATAGGATATGACTATTATGATGTCATTGTTCTTGAAATAATAGATAAAGTATCATCAGATACAAAGCCACGCCCTTAATCTTTAATACTCATCGTTCTATATATATAGCACCAAAACACAGTCTAGGAAGTGGGTACTAGATGGGACTGGGCATGTATAGTTTAGTTAGTTAGTACTAAGACTTACTTAATAGACTTTAAATGGTCAGTTAGTCCAGAGTAGACTATAACAGCCATCTCAGTGTAGATATTCCAAACGTCTGTTGATCAGAGTCACTGAGAGGCTCACCACGACAGTCATCCAATGATCAAGAAGTCCAAACAGCTACATATATAAAATAATAAATATATATATATATATCAGTTGTTACATGATAGGGTGTAGTTTTAAGTATCATTATCTACAGGCTAAAATTACAGCAAAGGTAATTGATACTTACAATCCTACGCAATGTTTCTCGACTTCCATGATTGCCTTCACAGCTAGTAATAATTAGTAAATAAAATCAATAATGAGCTATGATGTTTAAATGTAGTACCTTACCTGTCCAAGGTATAAACTCTGGTTCTAATCTAACAGTTGGATTACAACTTTGATATAATTAGCATGTGTACTACGATACTGTAATCCCTCATAAAACATAGCCTGTATACGATAAAAGTATAGTAGTATATATATATAGTAATGAGTCTGAATTAAGTATCATAATTGAAGTTTATTATAAAACATAGAATAAAACCACAAATATATAAAAACTAGCTATATCTCCAGTTTAATTCAGCTGTTATACGTGATGTATGCACTGATATCACATGTTTATATAGAGATATTTATTTATTAATGTAACTCTTTAAATTTTTATTATTATGCGAAGATGGCAACATCAATGTCATCACTAACTTAATAATAGAAGCTAAATTCACTGTTACTAGTAATTGTTGTACTGAGGAATCCAATAAATAAATAGCAGTATCATATAATCAACTAATGCCTTCACTACTTCATCAATATTGACAACCTGAGAATATATATAATAGTAAAAAATATTAAGATTGAGTAAATAAAATATATGGAGCATACTGATGATGTGGTTTATTTAGAAGTATAAATGGACAAGGTTTTTATATAATCATATAATATAAAATCTGTCTGTATGTCTATTCACTAATTCTTTTATGCCATTTCTTACCTGACTATAAAATATGTCTTGAGATGTTAATCCAGCTCTGAGGTGAGGCAATGGTGGACGCTCTTGAAGGACAGCTTAATTGCTTTTCTACATGCCTGAGAGAGAGAGAGAGAGAGAGAGAGAGGAGAGAGAGAGAGAGAGAGAGAGAGAGAGAGAGAGGAGAGAGAGAGATGTATTAACACTATAATTACAGCCTCACTGGTTGTGCATTTTTTAGTACTATAGCAGCCATGATTTTTCTCAGCATGCTCACATAACAAGTGACGAGTCAGCATTGGTCCCTCCAGTACTGTAAACACAAGTAACTAATAAGTATAGACAATCAATAATACACTAATGATAGTAGTAGTGTGTGTACCATATCTAATAATCCCACATCAGTAGGAATTGTGTAAGACGTCGGTGAGCTTCTAGTTTATCTTCAAGTGGTTAAAGAATGATTATCGATGAACTGCCACTGCCTACAGACTCTATGGGAAGAACAGATAGGGGTTACTATAAGTCTTTATATATGCATGCATACACATATATATATATATATATATACACCACACACACACACACACACACACACCACACATCTTTTAATAATATTCATAGCCATACATTTTAAATAAAGTGTCATTATGGCAATGTAGGGTACCAATGTCAAGGTTGGTATTAAAACTGTCATATGTTGAAAAGAAAGTTCATTGTGGCTCTGATAGTATGAAAAAAATTATCTGAACAATAACAATATTTATAGAATTTGTAGTAAAACATGAAATGTGGAGTTTGATTGCTGATGAGTTAATCAAAAAGTACTCTTATCATAATGTTGATATATCAACACACACCAGTATTACATGTAATGTTTTTGCTGAAAGACTAACTACACAAAACAAAATTATGGAATAGCCTCAAATTTGTTACATTATATTTCAATTAATCATTACCAAGACATAAAAATACCACCACATCATCCAAAAAAACTTGCCAGTTATTCTACTTTTTGCATTGTAACATACATTTGTCAACAATCTTGATTAAAAGAGGTGGAGAGATGTCAAAGCAAAAGGTTGTAAAACTTGATGGTTTGAGGTTAGTGATAACCTCCCTTGTCACAATACATGCCTATATAATTGTAATACCTTTTGCTGTCTGTGGCTTATAATGGAATACCAGGTCCTCCTGGATTTCAGCTGGTTCACCTGGAAGATGATGGTACAAACGGGCATTGATGGGTGCTGTGAAAGGAGACAAAGGAGAATCAGGACCACATGGTCCACAAGGACCCCCTGGGCCAAGAAAATGGGGGTGTTGGTCTTACCAGATGGGGCCAGAACCTCTTGTCCTAAAAACTGAGGGAATGGCAATTACTCTATGAAGGAAAGCTGCTGGAGGTGGACATAACCAACATGGAGGTGGAGCTAAACTTCATCTTGCCACCTGATAGCCTGAGTTTCTCTCTTACACATGGGGAGTAGCTGATGAACAATCTTTCTATTTAGGAGCAGAATACAACCCTACCACTGTAGGTCCTTGGCACCACTCCATGAAATCAAAAACTGTGACCTTGTGTTGTTCTGTTATGCTCACACTAGAGTATAATATCTCATGATACCAGCAAAAATACCCGTCCCAAAAGTCGGACAACAGAATACCAAGGCTACCTTATGGATGAACGATTCAATCATCAACAAAATACAGTCTATGAGTGTGTTGATAAAGATGCTGGCAGGTATATGCCAGGTTTGTATTGTGCTAAACTGATGGTTGCTTTTTTTATTCATGTACAAAGCTGCAGTGCAATGGCCTCCTCTGTCCTCCTTATGATACGAGAAGAACGATTGCTGTGTGGTGTGTACCAAAATGAACACAGTTTTTATTTCATTACAAAGAAACTAGAGATATATGTAATGTTTGATAATTTCTTAATAGATTTCACAGTAGCACAAATCTGTATGGTCTAAACTAAAAACAAATAAAGTGAAAGTCACCTTAAATTAATAAATAATATTGACTAACAGATTATTCTATTGGACTACTAATCAGGCTCGTGCCATTCATTTGGTTTGACAGGCCACTCACCCATCTCAAAGTGTCCTCCAAGTATCCCCAAAAGCCTCATCAGTGGCATATGTCTAAAAGTTGAGCGCAATCAGCGACGTTGCCTGGTAGGCACTGTTTGTCATGGGAGGAATGGGGGATCTCTTCGCTACCTGGTTCCATGGTTGGTGAAACAGTGATATCAGATGCCTCAGGGGTGTTGGGGTTGAGTTGAGTTGACGGTTGTAGTTTTAAGTGGTTTCAAATAATGGCAACAGCGACAGTCTATAAACGTCTAGCCTGTAAGACGTTTGCCCTGGTGGTAGCCAGTGTGGCCACTTCCTGGGGCAAAAGTCGAGTAACACATTGGTGTTTATGTTCTGTCAAATTAAAGTGAAGTTTACAATTGATATATACTTGGGAAAAGTATTTCACAGTATACACGTACCAACCACAATAGGCAATTAAAGGATGTTTTCAGTAACCATTTAGGACACAGTACTCCAGTCAGATATCATAATACACTATGATTTTTTTGTTGTTTTTTTAGCCACAAGATAGTTGTATCCTCTCATTTCATTATTGATAGGCCCAATTGGTTAACTACAAAGTCACCTTCTATTTTGACTATGTGTCTCCATTTAAAGTGACAATATCACACCAAAAACCAAACCAGTCCAACAGGTTTTCGCTAATACTTAGGAAGAAAAACAGGTTTAAGCTTCAATAAACTGACCATGTACGTTATGCTTACCATAACGGTGCATGTGTGCCATAACGGATGTCAGCGCTCAAATTTAAAATGGTTGCCATGGGTTAAGAATTAGGATGGGGCATTATATGGGTTCACATGGAAAAAGGTTTTGTTGTACCAGTCTGTTAATTTAATATCTATACTGTTATTGGTTGGTAGTTTGGTTTATATTTGGTAAAAGTACCAAATGTAGTATAAATTATGAGGTATATATACCTAAATAAATTCAGGGGTTGATCGCCAAATAATGTAGGACATATATAACAATTATTAAAAATAACCCTTCAATGGGTTACTGTTCAATGAAACCAATCCCTAACTGTAGAGGGGGACGAAATGGACAGTCGTTACTATAAACTTTATTAATTGTAGTGTACAACAAACTAATTGCCTACACTCACATGTCTGTGAGAATCTCCCCTCGTTCATTGTAAAATGAGTACTATTAACAGCTACATTCATAGGTGTAATTAAGGACACTTATGTAAGTAGTTTTCCTTGACCTCTGCCATTGATGTATTGGTCTTCCTGTCTATTTCATTTCATCCTTTTACAACATATAATATCTCTGCATCATAAACTTTGCTCATAACTTGTCAACAAAATCATCACCTATATCAGAAACTGGACAGATACACGTGTACATATATACTCAATTCCAAAGGACAGAGGAGTCTCTACAACTAACAAACAACGAAACATGACAAAGGACTCTATCACTCTTAGTGAGACTTTTTACTGGACTGTAGAAGGAAGGAGTGGTACTACAGCTGCTGTACAAGGGTAAAACTACTCACTAATCTCACTTAATATTTAAACACTTCTACTCACCGTTGACACTAGTTGAGATAAAGGAGTGGTCTTTCGTCAATGTACTAACAAACACACCTTTATATTCCAAATACTGTTACAAAGGGACGTTGATGGACGTGATGGAGTACCTGGTCTGCCCTGGACCAGTCTGGTCCACCGGGGAAAAGATGGAGTGAAAGGAGGACCATATTTATTGTGAGGCCTCTTTCATATTGCTAGTTGTTATCATATAAACCAATGTCACACTACATGTTCTCGTAACAGTTTAAAACAAGGAGACAAAAAGATCGCTTTCTATGCCTTAACCAACTCACCTCTTGAACAGATATCATTCCCGATATGATTCACTATGAAAACATGCACACCCTGTGTATAGAGCCTGCATGAACTAGACAATGGACACAAAGGTTGTTCATTGACTGTTCCTCTTAATGAGTTATCACTAAAACCTATATCTACATCAGTCAGTTGATAATACCAACTGAGAAAAACCTTTCTGTTGACATAGGATCTTCTTCACATCAAAACACTACTAACAAAGGAATGGACTAAAGTGGACTTTTATAAATTGTGAATTAATGAATGGGTGTCAAGTTCCAGTGCTTTATAAAGATAAATTAAAGAAAAACAAGCAGATATCATTTGTTTGTACAAACTAATTTGAGATTTCGACATAGGGGACCCTATCACAAATGTCAAAATAGTACTTAAATTAAATCTGATATATACAAGGTCATGAATGGGTGTAATGACATGACTTACAAGTCCTCCTTGACCATCCACCTGGGGACCCAAAAGGGGTCAAAGGTGAACCAAGGACAAACAGGGATAAATTTGGTCGTAAAGGAAATGTTGGGGATTTGAAGTGCATGGGCAACCTGGAGAAAGAAGGTATCAAGAGGCACATTAGATAAAAGGAGACGTTGAAATTCTAGCCCCTTCTAGAAAAAGGTGAACAAGGACCAATTGGGGTTTCCTGGAGTACTGACAACCTGGAGAATATGGAGGAGGATGGAAAAAATATGGTCAAAGCCTGGCCTCCTGCAGGAAAAGGGTAACAAAGGATCAATAGGGTTGTTACTTGGTCTTTGACCAGTTCAAAGATTACCTGGATGTTGTGGAAGGTTGGTAAGATCGTGTGAAGATAGATATACTGGGAACAAAAAACTATCTGAAGATTATTTTGATGGTACTGCTGTCAGGAGGGGACTGGTATTATTGTAAATTTGAAGGGACTAAAGAGTTGGTAGAAGATATGGAAAGAATGTTCCAATGGTGTTTTCTTGATTTACAGACCTGGGAAGCATGATCAGTCACACCCAACTAAACATTTGCAGCAATTGTAATAATAATTCATTGATTGCTATGTGCCATAGGCGTTTACTTTATGTGTTCTCATTTTCATTTGTTCACTCTCAAAAGTTCCACACCAACATTGCAACAACCATAAATTGGGTGTGCAAACTTCCCATATAGTTACATAGCAAACACTTGGTCCAAAACAATGACAACCATCCATAACCACGCTTGATGAAACAAAAAACATCGAAAATAAAATCATTTTGATGAAGTTACAATTAGCTATATATGTATAGAATTATACATTGAGATGACAGTGTATAAATGACTTGTAACCATGTTTACCAACTAGATTGCTTGATTCAATTCCCCATTAGATATCTGGTGGCTTTTGCTTTGAATGAAATGTGTGTTAAAATTGATCATTAGCTTTAACTAACAAAGGATGATATTTACTATTTAGTTGGAGTAGAAGAAATAGCTTTCTTATTCCATTGGGGCTGGAACAACCTTTGAATAGCCCCACCCCTTGCTTTGATGTTCAACAGAACACTGTATTGTTTAGCTACGAATTCCAACTTAGCTTGGTAGTAATGGTCATTACTTAATCTGACCTAAAAAGATTATACAAGCCTTTCCCTATAGTAATGCCATATTTATGACACAGTATATGTACATGTCATAATCACCCAAAACAAAATTAAAAAGCAAAAGTATAAAAAAGAAAAACATGAAGCTGATTAAAACATTTATCTTTAATAAAAAAGTTGCATGGGAGATTTGAGCCACACCCTCATTTATGAAACAAGAAACTTTTGATTGGACAATAGAAAGTTATATCATACGACGTAGAGTGGTTATAGGTATATCATCTCTTTTACAAAACACATAATGTTCCCAATAATAGAAACTAATCACCAAAAATCAAATTAAAGAATATACATGGTAATCAAATATATCATGTTGTCATTGATATTAGAGCTACTACTTTAATAATCTATGATGTTTACTGGTTAGTAGTTTGTGTATATATTTTGTGAGTACCAAATGTAATAAAAATTACTGAGTTATATGTACCTAAATAAATTATCAGGTTTATAGTTTAATGATATATGTAGTACTTATATAACAATATAAAAATAACCTCAACTTTACCGTTCAATGAAAGTGATCCCTAACTAATGACATTCTTTATAATGAACTTTTATATTATAGTTACAACAAAAACTAACTGTCTCTACAATAACATGTCCGTGAGATCTTCTCAATCATGTAATGGGCTATTATTATAATAATTTACATTCATAGTATAATAAGGACAGATATATAAGTAGATTTTTCCCTGACCTCTGCCATTGATGTATCTGTCTTCCTGTCTCCTTTCATCACCATAAATATGTCTCTACTATAACCTTTGCTTTAACTTATCAACAACTCATCACTATATAAAGAAAACTGACAGATACACACTCAACTATCCAAAGAGAAATAGTCCCTAACTCAACAACTACTTCAAGTGAATATCTTCTTGTACAACTAAACTCCATATGATGCCACAGACCCTATCACTCTTACGTTAGTACTCTTACTGACTGTGGAATGGAAGGAGGTGTACTACAGCTGCTGTACAAGTATGCTATTAGATATTTTACTTGATATATTAAAACATCCTTACTACCGGTGACACTAGTCGAGATAAGAGATGTGCCATCTTCTACAAATTTCACTACAAGATACACCTTATATTCAAATACGACAGGACGTGATGGACGTGATGGAATGCCTGGTCCTCCTGGACCAGCTGGTAACCTGGAAAGATGGTACTAATGGTAAAGATGGGAGTAAAAGGTGATAAAGGGGACAAGGATCACACGGACCTGCCAGGAACCAAAAAATGGGGGTGTGGTCTTACAAGATGGGGACGAACCTCTTGTCCAACCACTGAAGGAAACTTCATTACTCTATAAGGGGAAAGGCTGCTGGAAGTGGACAGGGCGAATATGGAGGTGGAGCTAACTACATTTGTTACCTGACCAGCCTGATATCTTTCCTATACATCTGGATTATCTGATGAACAGTCATATATCTATGGAAACAGAATACCAACCCTACACTGTAGGTCCATTGGCACCACTCCATGATCAAATGTTCCTTGCGTTGTCTGTTATGTCTCTAATAGAACAACATATCTCATGATACAGCAAAAATTACCTGTCCTAAAACATGGACTACAGAATACCAGGGCTACCTTATGCTGAGAAGTTCAATCATCAAACGAAATGCAGTCTATGAATGTGTTGATAAAGATGCTGAAGTATTCCAGGTAGTATTGCTAACATGATGGAGCTTTGTTCTATCATGTACAAGCTCAGTGCAATGGCTCCTCTGTCCTCCTTATGATTAAAGTGAAAGAGCTAGCTTGTGTAGTGTGTACCAAGTGAATTAATGCTAATATTAAATAATGTTTATATTCTGATTTAAACTATAATTGTTTTGGTTTTACCTGCCATTTCAAAATAATAGATGTATTGTTATTACTTATGTTTGCCCTATTATTTAAAGAATGATATTACTTTAAATTTTTAGTAAAAAGCTGAACAAGGACCAATACGGGTTTTTCCTGGAGTACTGAGAACCTGGAGATTATGACAGGGATGGTAAGATACATCAACCTAGCCCTTCTGAGGAAACAGGAGAACAAAGATCAATAGGGGTCAACTCATATAGTTACATAGTTAATACTTGGTCCAAAACATATGACAACATCCATAACCAAGTTTTGGATGAACATAGAATATAAATCATGTTGATGAATTTACAATTCCTATATATGTCTAGATTTACAATGAGATGAAGTGTATAGCTGACTTGTACCATGTTTACCAACTAATTGCTTGATTCAATTGCTGCATTGAGATGTGTTGTGTCTTTTGCTTTGAATACATGTGTGTGTTAAGATTGTTCATTAGCTTTAGCCAACAAAGGAATGATTCACTATTTCGTTGGAGTAGAAGAAATAGTTTTCTTATACATTGGATTGGAACAACCCTTTGATAGCACCACCCCTTGCTTTGATGTTCAACCAGAACTTGTATTGTTTAGCTACGAATTCTGACTTAGCTTGGTAGTGGTGGTCATTACTTAATCTGATCTAAAAAGATTTATACAAGCCTTTCATATAGTAATGCCATATTTATGCAGCAGTATATATATATACATAACAGACAATAGATTAACCAAAGAAACTCCTACAGAACAAAAGAATATCTGAATAAACATCCCATTATCAATAGCAAGGGAACAGACCATGTCTATACCAATCCCTTCAGCCGATATCATCACCACAGCGAATGGTTCCTCTTACCACATCACACACTGTATCATCCTATATTACTACATTATCAAACCATAATAGTAGAGTGTCAATTACATGTAGGGAAAGATTGGAAATATGTAATAACATCTGTACTAGGTCTCTCTGCTCATGTTAATATACAAGAACTTGTGTTTCAAGGAAATGTCAACAAAATCATTTTTCAAACAAAATCTGTAAGTGAAACAAACTGTTATATTGGTAGGATATGTAACTATTGTTTATAAAGTGAACTGGTTTATAAATATGATTGATGATTGAGGTTTAAGCTTTTATACTATGTTGTTTTGAATTGATATAACTCCACTCATCGTGTAATATTTATTGAATGAACAGACAGTCTTCTTTCAACAAATAGCATGATAGAATGTAGGAAGTGAATGTGGTTTCAGAAAATGTAATGTTTTGGGACAATATTGTTACAGAGCTTGGTCTTATTTTACTGCTATTATGAGGTAAGAACTGCTAAAGAAAGGTATGAAATCTCATAGAAACTATTTAGTGGCCTTAATGGCATGTTAGATGCCTTTAATGATATCCATTACTTCTGCTGGTCTTCACAGTGTGTCAGGAGTACTCAATTAGTTTTGACCATGTGTGTATGTAATACATACATTATGTATGTCAATATCAATCTGTCAAGAGCTACCAAAAGTTCACATTATAAATTAAAGAGGTGACCAACAAACTTGTCTACATGAATAGCACGACTATCTTTCTTTAAGTATCTGATCTGCAAGTCAGAATACAAACCTTACTCCATAGATCCAATGGCATCATTACAAGATCAAAATGTGCCTTGTGCTGTTCGTTATTCTTCTACTAGAGTATCATATTTATGATACCAGCAAAATCCCAACATCAAGTCCTAAAATATAAACACAGTCTATGAGTATGGTGATAAAGATAACTTTGATGGTGCCTTGTTGCCAGTGTAGTGTCTATATATATATATTTATGTATAAAGATCCAATTGCAAATTTTGCTACATTTTTAAACTGGGCTGACAGCTTCAAACAGACTAACCAGATCAATTAAAAGTTATATTCAACGTAAAATACATGCACTTGTTTAATCATGAATTGAAGCTGTAAGCAGTTGACATCTTAAAAAACAGTCGGTTAGTACTCTAGCTCAAAAGTAAAGATTACTGTTATAAGCTTTAAAAAAATTTAAGTAGCAAAGTAGAATACTAGAATTGCTTATAACATGCCATTCTATTGTCATGTCAAGGCCAGAACTAAAATTGAATTATATGTAGTTTTTCTTATGATTTCTTAATCATAAAACAAAATTTGTCCTTGGAGATTGAGTAAACCAAAATAATAATTAACTTTTTCACTTGCATGGAGTTAGTTGCAAAGTGGGCCTGGGTAGTTAAAATCAGGCCATCTGGCTTTAGAATGGGCTGGGCAACTTTTAAAGTAAGCGATAAACATTACAACACACACATGTTATAATGAGATTCATAGCCCCATAATTTTGAATGCAATCTCATAACCAACATTTTGAACAAATCATGTTTTTCCAATGTAATGACTTATAAATTGTCAGACATAAGATTAAGTGTAAACATTACATATGTATTTGTTATTGTAAGTGTTTGGCTTAAGCATAGCACTTCACACATAGTGCTTGCACTTGCACTTAAGCCTTTTTATAAAGTGCTTTTGCCTGTACATATGTACCAGGCCTGGGGTCACATTACATTGCAAGAGTAATATTTACTATTACTATTACTTAATGACAGGGTTAAGATTTTGTATTTTGTATTTAAGAAATTAAATCTAGCAGTTGTAACATCACTAACATGTCCATTGATTTTATGGTGATTAGTTTTTGAAATACAGAGTCACTCAGGGGAGCACCTGTCAGGTCGGAAAATACCTTGCTATATATTGCTAACTGATCAGAGAGTGACAGAGACACATGCTAAATTGCTAACTAACACAATACACCCATACTAAACTAAACAGTAATGCAATGGAGATGTCATATGAAATTACATATTACTTTCCATTCTATTATTATTACTATTACTATTACACCACTATTGTCAAACATATATTACTATTACTATTACTATTACATGAAAAAAATGTTATCGTTTCTATTACTATCATTATTACATATTACTATTACCTATTACTATTATATATTATTACTATTATTATTATTATATTATTATTTTATTATTAATTATTCTTAAACTACCTGATTAAATTTATAGTGTGTATATGTATATATATATATAATATATATATAATCATAAATTAATAATATGCTGATATGTACCACATATTAGAGTTATTATATAATCATGTATGTAACAATTAAGATAGCTTATAAGATCCTAACCAATCCTTTTGGTTAGATATCATCCACACTATGATTTACCACAAGAATGATTCTTTTACCCAATCAGACACTGTTCATAGAAGACTCAATCATTAGACAATAAGGACAAAGGTCTCAGTGATGCCCATCTAAAGACGTTAACACCAAACAATGTCTACATCATTCATTAATAACACAAACATCTAACCCTTTCTTGTTGACACAGAGCTCTTCATATCATAACACTACTAACAAAATGGGATGGACTAGAGTAAGATGGTAAATTACATTGTAATGCCCAGTGACTTTATAAGGATTGAAGGAAATGAGCAAATTTTATTTTTAAGACAGATATCTTATGTACTCAACATGATGAGACAGACCCTATCACTCTTTGTTATACTCTTACTGACTATGGATGGAAGGAATGTACTACAGCTACTGTACAAGGTACAAATAAATGAATTGTTCATAAGTATTTGTAATTTTATTTATAGGACATGTTGAAAAATGTGCCTCTTCTACAAATGTCACTACAAACACACCTTATATTGAAATATTACGAGGACGTGTGGACGTGATGGAATACCTGGGTCCTCCTGGACCAGCTGGTGGAGAAAAAGTCGGAGCCAAAGGTGAACAAGGATTTCCTGAATTAATGGTAGAGAAAGGCACGACGTGGACACGTGGAGAAAGTGGAGTACAAGGACCTCTGGATTTTCTGGAACACCTGGAGAACAAGGAGAAAAAAGGACTACCAGGAAATCCTGGACCACCTGGACAACGAGGAGAAAGAGGATTACCAGGATGTTCCTGGTAGAAATGGCAATTAGGGAATACCTGGCTCTCCTGGAGAACAAGGAGAAAAAGGACTACCAGGAAATCCTGGACCACCTGGACAACGAGGAGAAAGAGGACTACCAGGAAATCCCGGATCACCTGGATTACCAGGAAAACGTGGAAAAACTGGACTTATGGAGTCCCTGGACTCCCAGGAGAACCTGGGACTCAATGGAAACACATGGACAACGAGGAGAAAGAGGATTACCAGGATATCCTGGCAATGATGGAATACCTGGACAACCCGGAGTAAAAGGATCTCAAGGAGCACCTGGACCACAAGGATCACATGGCCCTCAAGGAGCACCTGGACCACAAGGATCACATGGCCCTCAGGGATCAAAAGGGGCAACAGGAAACCCTGGTAATACAGGTCTTCAAGGACCATCAGGGCTACCTGGAACACCTGGACCTCCTGGAAAAGATGGTATTCCTGGCCACAGGAGATGTTGGAATGCACGGACAACCTGGAGTAAAGGATCTCAAGGAGCACCTGGACCAACAGGACTACCTGGAACAGTTGGATCTCCTGGTAGAAATGGTATTCCTGGCCCTGAAGGACACAAAAGGGCCTCCTGGCCCACAAGGACCAAGAGGATATGCTGGAATGCCCGGATACCCTGGAGTAAAAGGGTCTCAAGGAGCACCTGGACCACCAGGATTACATGGTCCTCAGGGATCAAGAGGGAAAATAGGAAAACCAGGAATTCCAGGTACTCCAGGACAAAAAATGGGTGTGTTGTCTATACCAGGTGGGGAAGAATATCCTGTCCTAAAACTACAGGAACACAAAAAACTTTATACTGGAAAGTTGCTGGAAATCATTATAGCCATACTGGAGGTGGAGCTAACTACATATGTCTACCTGATCAACCTGAGTTTTATTCGAAATACCTCAACTACATCTAACAACAACAATTCACACATATTTAGAGCATTTGGGTGATAATAATAATAGTATTCCTTGTGTTGTCTGTTATGTCCTCTAACAGAACAACATATCTCATGATACCAGCAAAAATCACTTGTCCTAAAACATGGACTATAGAATACCAGGGCTACCTTATGACTAGTCATCACACTCAACCACGAAACACAATTTATGAGTGTGTTGATAAAGATTACTGAGAGGCATTTAGGAAGTGGTGTTAAAATACAGCTGGTACTTTGTTCTACCATGTACAAGCTCAGGTAACAATCAATTCTGTCCTCCTTACAATACTGAAAAAGAACTCGCTTGTGTGGTATGCACCAAATGAACAATTACTTGTGTTATCACAAGAAAAGTAGAAAATGAAATTATTTTGTGTATAGTTAATTTGAAAAATTTCCTAAATAGAATAACAAAGTGAACATTACTTTAATAACTTTAATATCAACTAAGATAACTAGTAAAATATAATAGAGCTTTCAAACAACTAGTACTGCATATAGTCACAAAGAGGTAATGTTAATCAGTTTCATAACACACACATTCCTTCAAATACTTTAATAAATAATTCATACTAAATAGATATAATCATAACACTATTGTCCACAAAAAATGAGTTTTATTCATCTCACCATTTACTAAAAAACTAGTGTTAGTATTATCTTGACAAACTCTCTGGTAAGTTATCATTAACTAAATAATAACCTTATATTGAAATATTACGAGACGTGATGGACGTGATGGAATACCTGGTCCTCCTGGACCAGCTGGTGGAGAAAAAAGGAGCCAAAGGTGAACAAGGATTTCCTGGAATTAATGGTAGAGAAGGCAGACGTGGACAACGTGGAGAAAGTGGAGTACAAGGACAACCTGGAGTAAAAGTGATGGAATACCTGGTCCTCCTGGACCAGCTGGTGGAGAAAAAGGAGCCAAAGGTGAACAGGGACCTCCTGGAATAAAAGGGCCTCATGGAAGTGTTGGTGATCCTGGACCTCCTGGAAATGATGGTGGAGATGGCAATCCTGGAGTACCTGGACCACCAGGAGATCTTGGAACACCTGGACAACGAGGACCACAAGTGACGACCAGGAACACATGGACAACATGGACCACCAGGAGATCTTGGAGCACCTGGACCACCAGAAATCCTGGAGCACCCTGGACCCACTGGAACAGTTGGACCACCAGGAGATCTTGGAGCACCTGGACCACCAGGAGATCCTGGACCACCTGGATATAATGGTAGAGATGGCAATAATGGAGTACCTGGCTCTTGGAGAACAAGGAGTACCTGGACCTCCTGGAAAGGATGGGAAAAATGGAAATCCTGGGCCACCTGGACAACAAGGAGTATCTGGACCTCCTGGAAAGGATGGCAAAGATGGAAATCCTGGGCCACCTGGAGCACCCTGGACAACCAGGCCATCTGGACTACCTGGACCCACTGGACGACCAGGGCCACCTGGACCACAACCAGGAGTACTGTATACCTGCACCACCTGGAAAACCAGGGCCACCTGGACAAACAAGGAGTACCTGGACCTCCTGGAAAGGATGGCGAAGATGGAAATCCTGGGCCACCTGGACAACCAGGGCATCTGGACTACCTGGGACCACATGGACGACTAGGGCTACCTGGACAACAAGGAGTACCTGGACCTGCTGGTTTTCCAGGACCAAAAAATGGGGTGTGGTCTATACCAGATGGGGACGAATATTCTGTCCTAAAACTACAGGAACACAAAAACTTTATACCTGGGAAAGTTACGGGAATCATTATAGTCACACTGGAGGTGGAGCTAACTACATCTGTCTACCTGATCAGCCTGAGTTTTATTTAAATAACTCAACTACATCTAGCAACAATTCACACAATTATATTTGGAACAATGGGTTATAATAATAATAGTATTCCCTGTGTTGTCTGTTATATCTCTAACAGAACAACATATCTCATGATACCAGCAAAAATCACCTGTCCGACAAGCTGGGACTACAGAATACCAGGGCTACCTTATGACTAGTCATCCCAATCAATCACAAAATACAGTTTATGAGTGTGTCGATAAAAAATGCTAAAGGTATTTTCAGGAAGTGGTGCTAAGACAGATGGTACTTTGTTCTACCATGTACAAGCTCAATGTAACAATCAACTCTGTCCTCCTTACAATACTGAGAAAGAAACTCGCTTGTGTGGTATGTACCAAGTGAACAATTATTTATGCTATCACAAGAAAAGTAGAAGATGAAATTATTTTGTGTATAGTTAATTTGAAAATTTTCTAAACAGATTTACACAAAGTGAACATTACTTTAATAACTTTAATAATATCAACTAATATAAACTAGTAAAAAACATAATAGAGTTTTCAAACAACTAGAACTGTATATAGTCACCAGAAGTATTTGTTAATCAGTTTTAATAACAACACATTCCTTCCTAACCACTTTTATAAATAACTCATACTAAATAGATATCACATAACACACTATTTTCCACAATAAAAGGTTTTTATTCATCTCACCATTTACTACAAAAGAAGAAAGAATATAATGTCATCTCTACATACACAGTGCTATTGTCACCCTGAAAGATGACGTCTTTATAATTCTGTTTAAAATATCTACAAACCTCTCTACTTCACTTAATATTTATGGTATTCATAGTATGCTTAGTTATGTGTTTGAAAGTGAAAAGTATGTGTTCTTCAAGTTTACTGCAGTATCCATTTGTGTTGATATATATATGGTATATGTTGTCATGTTGATACAAGTATTGTTATTAAAAGTAAACAAGAACCAAAACTAATATACTAAAATAACATTCTTTTGGTAAAAATAGCAATACTAATAAATTGTTTGAATGCCAATGTCGAAATTATAACAAAATTTAAATAAATTTTAATACCAACTTGACATTATCAATGAAGATTGTCATGGAAATTGCAAAGTTAAAAATCCCATTCTCAAATATAATCCAGGATGACTAAATGAACCTATTAATTATCTAAACCCACAAAAATGACCTATAAGTCCAACGAAATACTTTGAATTATTAAAGTCAATGTTGATCATGAACAATCACACTTTGTAATGTTAAATAATAATATTATCTACACAACTAAGATGTGGATAAAAATTATTCTCTTTAAATTTCAGTTTAGTTTTGCTGAACAGATCATACCACTAATTATACAAAGAGGACATTCCCATATTCATGTCTCAATATTATTATAATAACAAACATGATGATATTGTATTCACCTCCATACTGTATATAAAGTGCTTAACTCCTCATCAATAAGGAAGATCCAATCACAACCATGATATAAGTGATTCAAACATTCTGACAAATCCACTGATAAAATGATGTCCTCTAGTATTTTCTTCCATATTTAAGTTAAACAAATCAAACTGTCTCTACATTAACATGTTCGTTCATAAGATCTTCTCAGACAGTGCCCATTATGTAATGTCTACTGTTATGATAATCTACACTCATAGAAATGAGTGATAAGAGTAGATCTGTTAGTAGTTTTCCCTGACCTCTGTTATTGATATATATGTCTTCCTGTCTACTTTTGTCAACCTTTAGCTGAGTTATCACTCTATACATAAACATATTTACACAATTAATGAATTTTTTATTACTTGTTATCCTTTAGCTGAGTCAACCACTTCAAACATTAACATGTATACACTCTAAACCTTACTCTAAACTTATCACAACTCATCATATATAAAGAACTGACAGATACATACTTAACTATCCAAGGAGAGAGAGTCTTAATTTAACAACTACTTCAAGTGGATATCTTCCTGTACAAACTAACTCAACATGATAAAAACAGATACTATCACTTTTGGTTATACTCTTATTGACTGTGGAATGGAAGGAGTGTACTACAGCTGCTGCTGTACAGGTAAAAAACACGCTACTTTACTTAATATTTTAAATATTTTTACTACAGGTAATACTATTCGAGATAAGAGATGTGTCTTTCTACAAATACCACTAAAAATGCACCTTATATTCAAATAGTACAAGGACGTGATGGGCGTGATGGAATGCCTGGTCTCCTCCTGGACCAGCTGTCCACCTGGAAAGATGGTATCAATGGTAAGATGGAGTGAAAAGGAGACAATGGAGAAACAAGGACTACAAGGACCTCCTGGGACCAAGAAATGGGGGTGTGGTCTTTACAAGATGGGGAAGATTTGCTTGTCCAAATACAACAGGAACACAACTGCTCTATACGGGGAAAGCTGCTGGGAGTCATTATGATCACACTGGAGGTGGAGCTAATTACATTTGTTTACCAGATGAACCTGAGTTTCTACCTACATCAGTGGTGCATCTGATTTCCAGTCATTTGTCTATGGAGCAGAATATCAAATTCATGGTCAAGGTCCTTCTAACCATCTACATAATCATAACATTCCTTGTGTTGTCTGTTATGCTTTCTACTAGAGTATCATATCTTATGATACCAGCAAAAAATCACCTGTCCTACACAATGGACACAGAATATCAGGGCTACCTTATGACAGAACGATATAATCACAAAACGAAATTCTGTCTATGAGTGTGTGGATAAAGATGCTGAAGGTATTCCTGGAAGTAGTGGTGACAATGATGGAGCTTTGTTCAATTATGTACAAGCTAAATGTAGTAATGGCCTTTGTCCTCCCTATGATGAATCCAAGGAACTTGCCTGTGTGGTGGTACCAAGTAAAGTAGTTATAATCTCTATACAATGAACTAATAATTAAAGTAGTAATTGACAATGATTTGACTAATAATTTCCATATACATGTAATTATTTAATCATTTCGTAAAATTTTTTTCATAACAAAAAATGTGCATTACAAACTGTGATATAGAGTGAGGTGTATAATAACATCATAACTTGTGTCACAACTATTGCTAAAGTTGTTACAATACTCCACATAAGTATGGAAACTCATCAAAATACAATGGCAACAAACAAGATAGAAGTAGACATAGATGATCTGGTCCACTATATTTAACAGACCAAAATAGCTTTTTCTTCAACTAGACAACATTTATGAATATGATACCAAACTACAGCCTAGCTATGAACAATGATTCATCAAATGTTATTATCAAGTAGGTAGTGTTGCCATAGTAACACTGTATATGTAAGGATGGCAAGTTCTTTTTTCTGTTTAGCTCATAAAAATTCCAAAATGTATAGGCTATCATGATTACATGAGAGACTTAATAACAAAAAGTAGTGATTTTAACATCTTAGCTTCTAAGTAGCCTCTTGAAGAAACCTTGGCCATTTATTTATACTGAATCAATTTAAAATAAAATACAAAATAAGTGAATACCTCATGTGAAAACATACCTTTCTGTGTAAAAATTAATCCTAAAAAACTCCTACTTTCATTGTTGTAGTTATAGTAGTGCAAACATTGTTCCATCCCTACATACACAGTGCTACTGTCTACATGAATAAAGACGTCTTGATTTTATTACAATTCTGTTTAAACATACAAAAACCTCTTTACTCATTAGATATTTATGGCATTCATAGTATGTTTAGTTATGTGTTTGAAAATGAAAAGTATGTTTTTCAAGTTTATTGCAGTATTAATATGGTTGGTATATGTGATTGTGTAATATTAGTACTGTTACTAAAAGTAACAAGAACCAAAAACAATATACTATAAAAAAACATCCTTTGGGCAAAATTCCAATACTAATAAATTGTTTGAATGCCAATCGCAAATTATAACTAAATTTAATTTAATTCTCAATACCAACTCAAACATTATTATCAATCATGATTGCCATGAAAATTATGAAGTTAAAAACTCCCATTATTAAATATAATTCAGGATAATTTTCTCTGACCTCTGTCATTGATGTATCTGTCTTTCTGTCTCCTATTGTCAACCTTTAGCTGAGTCACCATTCTACAACATAAATATGTTTACACTCTAAACTATGCATTAAATGTATTAACACCTCATCACATATAAAGAAACTGACAGGTACATTACTCAACTATCAAAGAGAAAGATCTTTAACTCAACAACTACTTCAAGTGAATATCTTCCTGTACAACTAACCCAAGATGATGATACAGACTCTATCACTCTTGGTATACTTATTGACTGTGAATGGAGGAGTGTACTACAAATGCTGTACAAGGTATGCTATTAGATATCTTAAAACATTTCTACTACAGGTGACACTAGTCGATATAAGAGAGGTCTTTCTTCTACAGATGCCACTACAAAACACACTTACATTCAAATAATACAAGGACGTGATGGACGTGATGGAATGCCTGGGTTCCTGGAATAGCAGGTCCACCTGGGAAAGATGGTATCAATGGTAAAGATGGAGTGAAAGGAGACAAAGGAGAACAAGGACTACAAGGACCTCCTGGACCAAGAAATGGGGGTGTGGTCTTTACAAGATGGGGAAGATTTGCTTGTCCAAATACAACAGAACACAACTGCTCTATACGGGGAAAGCTGCTGGTAGTGATCACCTTTACACAGGAGGTGGAGCTAATTACATTTGTTACCAGATGAACCTGAGTTTCTTCTATATGTCAGTGGTGCATCTGATTTCCAGTAATTTATCTATGGAGCAGAGTATCAAATACATGGTGAAGGTCCTTCTAACCATCTACATGATCGAAACATCCTTGTGTTGTCTGTTATGCTCTACTAGAGTATCATATCTTATGATACCAGCAAAAAAAAATCACCTGTCCTATAACATGGACTACAGAATATCAGGGCTATCTTATGACAGAACGATACAATCACAAACGAAACTCTGTTTATGAGTGTGTTGATAAAATGCTGTGTAGGTATTCCCGGGAGTGAAGCTGACAATAATGGAGCTTTGTTTAATTATGTACAAGCTAAATGTAGTAATGGCCTCTGTCCTCCTTATGATGAATCCAAGGAAACTCGCCTGTGTGGTGTGTACCAAGTAAAGAAGTTGTAGAAGTTGTAATCTCTATACAATGAACTAACAATTATAGTAGTAATTGACAATTATTTCATTTCCCTATACATGTAGTTGTTCTATCATTAAATTTCCTACAAAAATCTTTCCTTCATAGCCAAATAAATTTTGTATTAAAACGTATATAAGAGCAAGTTTGTGTAACAACACTACAACATAAAACAAAAGAGAAACAGAAAGAACATTGTGCCATCCCTACATTGGTAGTGCTACTGTTTACCTGAAAGATGTCTTGATTTTCTGATTTATTAATTCTGTAAACATCTACAAACCTTTCTACTTCACTTGATATTTCTAATATTCATAGTATGTTTAGCTATGTGGTTTGAAATAAAAAGCATTTTTTTCAAGTTTACTGCAGTATGTACTTGTGTTAATATAGCTGTATGTGTTATTGTGTTGATAATAGTACTGTTACTAAAAGTAAAACAAGAAACCAAAACTATATACTAAAAAAACATCCTTTTTGGTAAACATATCAAATTATAAATCGTTTGAATTCCAATGTCAAAATTATAACTAAATTTAATTATTTTCAATATCAACTCAACATTATTGTCAACCAAGATTGCCATGAAATTGTGAAGTTTAAAAACTCTAATTTCAAATGTAATGGGTGATTAAAACAAGTCTATTATTATCTAATCACAAAAACGACCTTTAAGTCCATTGAAATACTTTTGAACTAAAGTCTATTTTGATTACAGACAATCACAGTTTGTAATGTTAAAACGATAATTATATTATCTAGACAAAACTAAGATGTGGGTAAAATTATTCTCTTCAAACTTCACTTTAGTTTTGGCTGAACAGATCATACCACTAATTATACAAGGATAGACATTACCACCTTTGTGTTTCAATATTATCATTAAGACAAACATGGTTATCTCATTCACCTCCATACTGTATAGTGTTAAACTCCTCATATAATAAGGAAGATCCAATCACATAGTGATATAAGTCATACATACAATTCTGACAAATCCACTGGTAAACTGAAGTCTTTTACCATCTCCTTTGAATCTTAGTTAAAATATATCAATTGTCTACATTAACATGTCCATATGATCTTAGATATTGAGATCTTCCCAGACAATGCCCACTCATGCAATGACTACTATTATGATAACCTACATTTGTGAAGTAATAAGTGTAGATCTGTCAGTAGTTTTCCTGACATCTGTCACTGATGTACCTGTCTTTCTGTCTCCTTTTGCCAATCTTTTGCTGAGTCATCATTCTACACATAAATATGTTTGCACTTCAAACTATGCATTAACGTATCAACAACTCATCGCTATATAAAGAACTGACAGATACACATTATCTATCCAAAAAGAACGAGTATTTAAAAACTACTTCAAGTGAATATTTTCCTGTACAACATGATGACACAGACCTCATTACTTTTGATTATACTCTTACTGACTGTGGAATGGAAGGAGTGTACTACATATGCTGTACAAGGTATGTTATTAGATATTTTAAACATTTTTACTACAGGTGACCACTAGTCGATATAAGAGATGTCGTTCTTCTACAGATACCACTACAAACACACCTTACATTCAAATAGTACAAGGATGTGATGGAATGCCTGGGCTTCCTGGAATAGCAGGTCCACCTGGGAAAGATGGTATCAATGGCAAAGATGGAGTGAAAGGAGACAAAGGAGAACAAGGACCAAAGGGACCTCCTGGACCAAGAAATGGGGGTGTTGGTCTTTATAAGATGGGGGAAGATTTTGCTTGTCCAAATACAACAGGAACACAAATCCTCTATAAGGGGAAACCTGCTGGGAGTCATTGGACTCACACTGGAGGTGGAGCTAATTACATTTGTTTACCAGATGAACCTGAGTTTCTTTCTTACGTCAGTGGTACAAACGATTACCAGTCATTTATCTATGGAGCAGAATATCAAATTCATGGTGAAGGTCCTTCTAACCATCTACATGATCAAAAACATACCTTGTGTGGTCTGTTATGCTTCTACTAGAGTATCATATCTTATGATACCAGCAAAAATCACCTGTCCTACAACATGGATTACAGAATATCAGGGCTATCTTATGACAGAACAATACAGTCACAAACGAAACTCTGTTTATGAGATGTGTTGATAAAAATGCTGTAGGTATTCCTGGTAGTGAAGCTGACAATAATGGAGCTTTGTTTAATTATGTACAAGCTAATGTAGTAATGGCCTTTGTCTCCTTATGATGAATCCAAGGAACTCGCCTGTGTGGTGTGTACCAAGTAAGAATTATAACCTCTATACAATGAACTAACAATTAAAGTAGTAATGACAATGATTTCATTTCCCTATACATGTAGTTGTTCTATCATTAAATTTTCCTACAAAAATCATTCCTTCATAGCAAAATAAATTTTATATTATAAACTTGATATAAGAGTGAGCTTGTATAACAACATCACAACTGCTGCTAAAGTTATTATAAAAATCCTCCCACAAGTATGGGACTATATCTCAAATTCAAAATATAATTGTGACAAACAAGAGAGGAGCAGACATTGATGCTCTGTCTAGTATATTTAGTAGACTAAAACCAGCTTTTTCTTCCATATGACATATATAATATGAACCAACATTACAACCTAGCTATGATTTATCTATTATATTACTGTAAGGTAGGAAGTAGTAATTTGAAGTGCTAGCAGCAGCACTATGATATTCATAGGTTGCCATGTATAACAGTAGTTATTTTATCAAAGTTGCTTTCATATAACAATAACATATTAAAATGATATGAGAGGACATCCAGAGGTATATATACATAAATTTAAATACATACCATGTGGCCTAAAACAATCTTAGGATTGTCTGGCATTTGCAATGTGCCAGGCAAAAAATAGGGGATCTTGTAGAAACTTTACGTATTAAAAGGGCAATCTATAGTAGTTTATAGTATGTAGTATTAAACATGTCATAATTCCAAAACAAGTGAAAACCAATACCACTGACTCCATGATAGCAGTATCCATGTGTATAACAGTTGATACAAGTCTATGTGAATGTTAATAATTACTATATCTACTTTATTTGATTAGAATTATTCAAATGGACACTGTTCAATATTCTGATAGACGTGTAGATACCGCTATAAGTCCAAATTATTATAGTCTTTGATATTTTGTGGAAACAGATAATATTCTAACAAGAACAATATTTGTAAAATCATCTTAAGACTATTTATTGGCATTGTTGTTGTTGGAAGGGAAATAAGTTTGAAGACTGGAGAGTTGGTAGTAGCTATACAACTGCTCAAAGATATTTCATTGGGTTTCTAAACTTGATCAGTTATCAAGCTAAATTCAAAGTGCTTGTGACAGCAGTTAATAAATCCATTGGTTGCAATGGCTATTTTATGCAGATTAATATATATATATATATATATATATATATACTGAAGTATCTAAGTCTGTTGAAGAGTGCTCGATGTCGTTTAGACAGAGCGGGTTAGAACAGAATTAAAGAACAAAAGAACAGGGCTCTCGCTGTGTTGCTGTTACTCCGAGTTTCACGCGTTATGCGATCATCAGACAGCTGTCTGATGTCTGATGATCACATAACGCGTGAAACTCAAAGTAACAGCAACACAGTGAGAGCCCTGTTCTTTTGTCCTTTAATTCTGTTATATATATATATATATATATATATATATATATATCTATATATATATATATATATGTCATGTGGCCCAAAATCAAGGACTGCCTGGTATATATATATATAATATATATATATATATATATATATATATATATGTCATGTGGCCCAAAATCAAGGACTGCCTGGTATGTGCATAAATGTGAAATAAGGCATTGGTCATTTGTTAACATTGCAAATGAAAGCAAATATATTAACAAAGTCAAAAATGTGCTCTATATATAATTATATCAAACAAAAGTCTCAATTTTGTTGCATTTAATAAAGTCATTGTTACTTTGATAGTGCTTTGGTATATTAATTTTAGAGAGCAGTACTTAGAAGCCACATATTACACAAACAAGTACTATAAAGAAGTCATACATCATTCAGCTGTTACAAGTCTTCTCTGACATGTATGAACTTGACAATGTCAGATATGAGTACACCACTAAAATAACAGAGACAACCAACTATTACCACAACTACACAAGGTTAAATTGTACTTTACTAATCTCTAGTCTCTAGAAGTTCAACCCATATGGAATCACTACTCCACATATTAATACATTTATATTCTAAACCTTGTTATAACTTTCAACAACTCATCACTATATAAAGAACTGACAGTTACATATTTAACTATCCAAAGAGAAAGATTCTTTAACTCAACAACTACTTTAAGTGGATATCTTCCTGTACAACTAACTCAACATGATGACACAGACCCTATCACTCTTGGTTATACTCTTACTGACTGTGGAATGGAAAGAGTGTACTACAGCAGCTGTACAAGGTAATTACTCAATATGCTACTGGATATTTTAAACATTTCTACTACAGGTGACACTAGTCGAGATAAGAGATGTATCTCTACTACAAATGTCACTACAAACACACCTTATATTCAAATATTACAAGGACGTGATGGACGTGATGGAATGCCTGGTCCTCCTGGACCAGCTGGTCCACATGGGAAAGATGGCACCAACGGTAGAGATGGAGTGAAAGGAGACAAAGGAGAACAAGGACCTCCTGGACCAAGAAATGGGGGTGTGGTCTTTACAAGATGGGAAGATTTGCTTGTCCAAATACAACAGGAACACAAATGCTCTATAAGGGAAAGCTGCTGGAGTCACTGGAGTCACACTGGAGGTGGAGCTAATTACATTTGTTTACCAGATGAACCTGAGTTTCTTCTATATGTCAGTGGTGCATCTGATCACCAGTCATTTATCTATGGAGCAGAATATCAAATTCATGGTCAAGTCCTTCTAACCATCTACAAGATCATAATGTTCCTTGTGTTGTCTGTTATGCTTCTACTAGAGTATCATATCTTATGATACCAGCAAAAATCACCTGTCCTACAACATGGACTACAGATATCAAGGCTATCTTATGACAGAACGATACAGTCACAAACGAAACTCTGTTTATGAGTGTGTTGATAAAAATGCTGTAGGTATTCCTGGAAGTAGTGGTGACAATGATGGAGCTTGTTTTAATTTTGTACAAGCTAAATGTAGTAATGGCCTTGTCCTCCCTATGATGAATCCAAGGAACTCACCTGTGTGGTGTGTACCAAGTAAAGACGTTGTAATCTTAATACAATGAACTAATAATTAAAGTAGTAATTGACAATAATTTGATTAATGATTTTATTATACATATAGTTCTTCAATCATTCCCAAAAACATTTCTTCAAAACAAAATATAATTTTACATTACAAACTGTGATATTATCTCATGCTAACTTTAAAAAATAAAACGCAGGCTACAAAGACTTGTGCTTTTTTTAAATCTTATTACAAATAGAATAGAAATTGCTGCATACTAGGCAGATGTTATAAATTAATATAAACCACAAAATCATGGAAGAAAGATAAAGAACTATATAACATCAAAGTGATGTTATATATTCAGCATAGTGTGGTAATTTGATTATAATCAGTATAGTTTGTCGCTAATGTTAGTGGTTACTTGTGCTCTAAGTTTTAATTACCACAAGGATTACCTCAAAGGTTTTAAAGCATCCAATAGTATTAACATCAGTTTTCTAATACAAGTGCACTATACCTAATGCCACAATTTCTTCATTGATATAGATCACAACAACATTATTGAATATTCTTTACTAACAAAACATCACATTAGTTATTATAATAGTGTATTACTTTTTATAAAGTAATTTAGTAATAAGATTAGTTAATTCAACTGAAATAGCATTTGTAATTGATCAAATGAAATTCAGTGACTGCATGGCATGCTAATAATCACTTTGTGTCCTTTAATTTCTTTTAAATTTTTTTATAAGTACTCTAATTGTCACATATATACAAATCACACCTTGAACTGATCAATATTTTGATACAAGGTGATATAGCTACTGCATAAGCCAAATTCTAATGTTCTTGGTATTTTGCGAAAACAGATTATAAATCTAAAAGAATATGATTGTGAAAATCATCCTAAGATTATTTTATTGGCATTGTTGGTGTTTTAAGAGAGCTAAGTTTGAAGACCAGAGAATTGATAGAAGTTATGGAACTGCTAAAAGATGTTTTATTGAGTTACAAAGAATTTTAAAAATTGATCTATTACAGTGCTCAATTCAAAATGCTTGAGTAGTAATTAAATCCATTGTTTGTAATGGTTATTTCATACAGGTTAATAACTTAAATATATATATATATATCATGTGACATATTACACAAACAAAGTACTATTCAGCTGTTACAAGTCTTCTCTGACATGTATGAACTTGACAATGTCAGACATGAGTAGACCACAAACTAACAGAGACAATTATTATTACCACAACTACACAAGGTTAAATTGGACTTGTAATCTAATAAGTATTCTATAAAAACATGGCCTCTTGCTTGAGATCTTCCCAGACCTTGCTCTTGAAGCAAAAACCACTGTACTAATGTAATAAGCAATCTAAAGAAACATGGCCTCTGGTTAGACTTTCCCAGACCTTGCTCTGTGAAGCAATAACCACTGTAGTGATAGTTAACTGGATAAAAAGACAAGGGAAGGTCTTATCTTCCCCTTTCAATGTAAAGAGGATGTTTTTCACTGATCTCTACTATTAATGTATCTGTCCTCCTGTCTCCTTTGGTCAAACAACATAATCCATTAGGGAATCTCTAGTCCACATACAAACACCTTTACACTATAGACTTGTTTTAACTTGTCAACAACTCATCATTATATAAAGAACTGACAGTTACGTATTATTAATTCAACATAATGACACAGATCCTATCACTCCTGATTATACTCTTACTGACTGTGGAATGCAAGGAGTGTACTACAGCTGCTATACAAGGTAACTACTCAATATATCACTAGATATCTTAAACATTTTTACTACAGGTGAAAATAGTCGATATAAGAAGATATGTTTCTTCTACAGATATTACTAAAACACACTCATATTCAAATAGTACAGGATGTGATGGAATACCTGGTCCTCCTGGACCAGCTGGTTCACATGGGAAAGATAGTATCAATGGTAAAGATGGAATAAAAGGAGACAAAGGAGAACAAGGACTGCAAGGAGATCCTGGACTAAGAAATGGGGTGTGTGGTCTTTACAAGATGGGGAAGATTTGCTTGTCCAAATACAACAGGAACACAACTGCTCTATAAGGGGAAGCTGCTGGGAGTACTTACAGTCACACTGGAGGTGGAGCTAATTACATTTTTAAATCAAATGACTATATAAAGAGCCAAGAAAAGAACAAAATTGCAGATTGCAAACTTTTTCAAGAAATAAAAACGCTAGCTCTACATCATTTCAAGCTTTAAAATCATTCTCTTCACAGCTATAATTATAGCTACCTCCAGTGAAAAAGGAAATTGTCCAACTGAAGAACCTCAAGTTATGTAAGAATAATACAATGTAATGATTGCCTTTGTTTTGTCTTACAGTAACAACTGTAAAGCTGATGATAAAGAAGGACAAAACTACAATGTACTTGTATAGAATTAAAAGAGAAAGGGAAATTCAACTGTACTAATTGTTTGCTTGTAACAGTTAAAAGAACAATACAAAAAATCATCTGTCCAACAACATGGACTACAGGATACCAAGGCTACCTTATGACAGAACGATACACTCACAAACGAAATTCTCTGTCTATGAATGTGTCGATAAAAATGCTGTGGGTATTCCTGGGAGTGAAGCTGACAATAATGGAGCTGTGTTCAATTATGTACAAGCTAAATGTAGTAATGGCCTCTGTCCTCCCTATGATAAATCCAAGGAACTCGCCTGTGTGGTGTGTACCAAGTAAAGAACTTGTAATCTCTATACAATGAAGTAATAATTAAAGTAGTAATTGACAATGATTTGATTTCCCTACATGTAATTGTTTAATCATTAAATTTTCTTACAAAAATCTTTTCTTCATAGTAAAATAAATTTGCATTAGCAAGCTTGTATACCTCCACCACAACTGCTGCTAGTTATTATAAAACTCCTCCCACAAGTATGGGGGCTATATCTCATCAAAATATACTTGCAACAAACAAGATAGGAGCAGACATTGATGATCTAGTCTAGTATATTTAGTAGACTAAAAAACAGCTTTTTTCTTCCCTATGACTATATAATATGATACCAACATTACAACCTAGCTATGATTTATCTATATATTACTATAAGGTAGGAAGTAGTAATTTGAAGTGCTAGCAGCAGCACTAATGATATTCATAGTTGCCATGTATAACAGTAGTTATTTTATCAAAGTTGCTTTCATATAACAATAACATATTAAAATGATATGAGCGGACATACAGGTATATATACATAAAAGTAGATACATGCAATGTGGTCCAAAACAATCTTAGGATTGTCTGGCATTTGTAATGAAAAAATAGGGGATCTTATAAAAAAACTTTACGTGTTAAAAGACCAATCCATAATATGTAGTGTTAAACATGTCATAATTCCGAAACAAGTGAAGACCAAAATTAAGATCACTGACTCCACAATAGCAGTATCCATGTGTATAACAGTTTTTATAAGTCTATGTGAATGCTATTGAAGAGTATGTGATGTTTCAAATATATATGCAAAAATAAGACATGACAGAGACAACTGTACTACAGGTCTTAAAAATTAAACTAACTTGTATTTCATTATATTATGATATAGTGAAAGACAAGGTCAGATTAATTCTCAAGACCTGTAGTATAGTTGTCTTTGTTTGATATTCACTTTAGTACTATAACCTCATGAAATTTGCTACTAAAAGTAATGACAATGATCACTTCAGTAAAGTTAATCATTCCAATGAACATACCAGTATATGGGATCGATAGGGCCTGCCATTGTTCCAACATAAATGGGTCCACTATGAACAAGCACAACATTTGGGTCATTTAGTAAATATTCTCTACCATTTGCTGAAATATAATTAATACTCATTACTAACAAAACATCATACTAGTTGTTATAATTGTATATTATTTTTCATATAGTAAAGTTAATTATTAAGATCAGTTAAACCAACTGACAAAGCATTTGTAATTGTCCAATAAAATGCATTTATAGCAATGCATGTTAATAATTACTATATCTACTTTTTTATTAGAATTATTCAATGGACACTGTTCATATTCTGATAGATGGTGTAGATACTGTTATAAGTACAATTTATTATAGTTTTTGATATTTTGTGGAAACAGATTATAAATTCTAAGAACCATATTTGTAAAAATCATCTTAAGATTATTTATTGTTGTAGGGGAACTAAGTTTGAAGACTAGAGAGTTGGTAGTGGCTATAGAACTGCTCAAAGACACTTTATTGGTTTCTAAACTTGATCAGTTATCAAGCCAAATTCAAAGTGCTTGTGACAGTAGTTATTAAATCCATTGGTTACAATGGCTATTTTATGCAGATTAATATAGATACACATACATCATAGATACATACATACATATATATATATATATATATATATATATGTCATGTGGCCCAAAATCAAGGAATGCCTGGTATGTGCATAAAGGTGAAATAAGGGATTGGTCATTTGTTAAACATTGCAATGAAAGCAAGTATATCAATAGAGTCAAATCTGCCCTATACAAAATTATATCAAACAAAATCTCAATTTTTGTTTCAATAATAAAGTCATTGTTACTTTGATAGTGTTTTGTACATTATTTTTAGAGAGCAGTACTTAAAAACCACATATTTACACAAACAAGTACTATAAAGAGGCCATACTGATTCAGCTGTTACAAGTCTTCTCTGACATGTATGAACTTGACAATGTCAGATATGAGTACACCACTAAAATAACAGAGACAACCAACTATTACACAAACTACACAAGGTTTAATTGTACTTTACTAATCTAATAAATATTCTATAGAAACATATGACCTTCTCAGACCTTGCTCTGAGATACAACAACCACTGTAGTGATAATTAACAGGTTAAAAAACGAAGGAGGACTTGTCTTATCCTTCAATGTAAAGAGGATGATTTTTCCTGACCTCTTTCCATTAATGTATCTAGAAGTCCAACCCGCTACTCCATACCATCATACATTTATATTCTAAACCTTGTTATAACTTGACAACAACTCATCACTATATAAAAGAACTGACAGTTACATATTTAACTATCCAAAAGAAAAGACTCTTTAACTCAACAACTACTTTAAGTGGATATCTTCCTAACTCAACATGATGACACAGACCCTATTGCTCTGGTTATACTCTTACTAACTGTGGAATGGAAGGAGGGTACTACAGCTGCTGTACAAGGTAACTACTCACTATATTACTAAATATTTTAAACTTTTCTTACTACAGGTGACACTAGTCGATATAAGAGATGTGTCTCTTCTACAAATGTCACTACAAACACACCTTATATTCAAATACTACAAGGACGTGATGGACGTGATGGAATGCCTGGTCCTCTTGGACCAGCTGGTCCACATGGGAAGATGGTATCAATGGCAAGATGGAGTGAAAAGGAGACAAAGGAGAACAAGACCTCCTGGACCAAGAAATGGGTGTGTGGTCTTTACAAGATGGGGAAGATTTGCTTGTCCAAATACAACAGGAACACAAATGCTCTATAAGGAAAAGCTGCTGGGAGTCATTATGATCACCTGGAGGTGGAGCTAATTACATTTGTTTACCAGATGAACCTGAGTTTCTTACCTACATCCAGTGGTGCAGGCTGATTACCAGTCATTTATCTATGGAGCAGAATATCAAATTCATGGTCAAGGTCCTCTAAAATTTGACCTACATGATCAAAACATTCCTTGTGTTGTCTGTTATGCTTCTACTAGAGTATCATATCTTATGATACCAGCAAAAAATCACCTGTTCCTACAACATGGACTACAGAATATCAGGGCTACCTTATGACAGAACGTATATAATCACAAACGAAATTGTCTATGAGTGTGTTGATAAAAATGCTGAAGGTATTCCAGGAAGTAAAGGAAACAATGATGGTGCTTGTGTTTCATTGGTACAAGCTAAATGTAATAGCGGCCTCTGTCCTCCCTATGATGAATCCAAGGACTCGCGCCTGTGTGGTGTGTACCAAGTAAAGAATTTTTGTAATCTCTATACAATGAACTAACAATTAAATAATAATTGACAAAAATTTGATAATGATTTTCCTTATAATTATTATTAATCAATTGTAATTATTCAATCATTTTCCAAAATCTTTCCTTCATAACAAAATATATTTTGCATTACAAACTGTGATATTATCTCATGCTAACTTAAAAAATGAAAGACTTGTGCTTTTTAAAATCTTATTCGGATAGAATAGAAATTGCTGCCATACTAGGCAGATGTTATAAATTAATATAAACCACAAATCCTGGATGAAAGATAAAGAACTATAAAACATCAAAGTGATGATATATATTGCAGCATAGTGTGGTAATTTGATTATAATCAATATAGTTTGTCAGTTTTTCTGCTGCTCTCTAATGTTAGTGGTTACTTGTGCTCAAATTTCAATTGCCATAATGATTACCTCAAAGGTTTTAAAGTATCCAATAGTCTTAACAATAGTTTTCTAAGACAAGTGCACTATACCTAATGCCACAGTTTCTTCATTGATATAGATCACAACAACATTATTTGAATATTCTTTACTAACAAATTTCATATTATTTATTATAATAGTGTATTACTTTTATATAAGTAATTTAGTATTAAGATTAGTTAATTCAACTGAAATAGCATTTGTAATTGATCAAATGAAAGTTCAGTGACTGCATGGCATGCTAATAACCACTTTGTGGTCCTTTAATTTCTTTTTAAATTTTTTAGAAGTACTCTAATTGTCACATACATACAATTCACACCTTGAAATGCTCAAAATTTTGATACAAGGTGATATAGGCCAAATTATAAGGTTCTTGGTATTTTGTGAAAACAGATTATAAATCTAAAAGAATATAATTGTAAAAAATCATCCTAAGATTATTTTATTGGCATTGTGGTGTTGTAAGAGAGCTAAGTTTTAAGACCAGAGAGTTGATAGAAGTATGGGAATGCTCAAAGACGTTTGATTGGTTACAGAGGAATTTTAAAAATTGATCTATTACAATGTCAATTCAAAATACTTGTGGTAGTAGCAATTAAATCCATTGGTTGTAATAGGTATTTTCATACAGATTAATAACTTATATATCATGTGACATATTACACAAACAAATACTATAAAGAAGTCATTCAGCTGTTACAAGTCTTCTATGACATGTTAGGACTTGACAATGGTCCAGATATGAGTACACAATAAAATAACAGAGACATTAATTATTACCACAACTACACAAGGTTAAATTGGACTTATAATTGTACTAAATCTAATAAGTATTCTATAAAAATATGGCCTCTTGCTTGAGATCTTCCCAGACATTGCTCTTTGAAGCAATAACCACTGTACTAATCTAATAAACAATCTAAAGAAACATGGCCCTCTTGGTTAAAGACTATCCCAGACCTTGCTCTGTGAAGCAAAAACCACTGTAGTGATAGCTAACTGGTTAAAAAGACAAAGGAAGGTCTTATCTTCCTCTTTCAATATAAAGAGGATGGTTTTCACTGTCCTCTACCATTAAAATGTATCTGTCCTGTTCCTGTCCCTTTTGGTCAAAAAACATAATCGGTTAGGGAATCTCTAGTCCACATACGAACACCTTTCACTATACACCTTCCTTTAACTTGTCAACAACTCATCATTATATAAAGAACTGACAGTTATGTATTATTAATTCAATATAAGGACCAGACCCTATCACTCTGATAAGACTCTTACTGACTGTGGAATTGCAAGGAGTGTACTTACAGCGTATACAAGGTAAACTACTCAATATATACCTAGATATCTTAAACCTTTTTACTACAGGTGACAATAGTGATATAAGAGATGTGTTATCTTCTATAGATGCCGTGAAACATACACCTTATATTCAAATAGTATAGGGATGTGATGGAATACCTGGTCGCTTTGGACAGCTGATCCACATGGTAAGACAGTATCAATGGCAAAGATGGAGTAAAAGGAAAAAAAAGGAATACAAGGACTTCCAGGGTAAGAAAAAGGGGGTGTGTCTTTACAAGATGGGGAAGATTTGCTTGTCAATACAACAGGAACACAACTGCTCGATAAGGGAAAGCTGCTGGGAGTATTACCAGTCACATGGAGGTGGAGCTAATTACATTTTAAATAAATGACTCTATATAAAGAGCCAAGAAAAGAACAAATGGCCGATCGCAAACTTTTTCAAGAAATAAAAAACCTTAGCTCTACATTCATTTCAAGCTTAAATCATTCTCTTCACAAGCTATAATTATAGCTACTCCAGTTGTAAAAGGAAATTGTCCAATGAGGCACTCAAGGTGTAAGAATTAATACATAGAATGATTGCCTTTGTTTGTCTACAGTAAAAAGGTGGACAACTGTAAAGCTGATGATAAAAAAGGACAAAACACACAATGTTAAATTGTATAGAATTAAAAGAGAAAAGGAAATTAACTGACTAATTTGTTTTGCATCACAACAGTTATGAAGAACAATACTTGCTTTAAGTATGCTTAAAGCGTTGATAAGGGACAAAAGCTAGGCAAGTATCTTCTGAATTCAATTTAAAAAATGTGCCACTATTCCAAGTAAAAACATTGTCTGTAATAAAAATAATGCTTATCTCTCTATATATGTATAGGCCTATTGTGACATGGAGACTGATGATGGTGATTGGACTGTCTTTCAAAGAAGAAGGGATGCTCTGTAACAGAGTATATTCTCCATGCATCTGGATATAATGGTACTGCTAAGAGGACTCTATGTAATCCCACAATCTTAGAACCTTTTCTACTAATGACAACATGATAATGATCAATCCTGGGTATCTTAATAGTACCGTTAAGGCATAAAGATGGATGGTGTTATTATATATGCCCATAAACCCAATTGAATGGCAACACTAAATTGACAATTATCAAGTTATTATTTGAACAATCTGAACAGCAAGTCATATCTCTATCATTTGTTGAGATGAAATTATGGCCGTGTTCAATGACTCTAAAACAACGATTTGAATTACATATGTTGATCTAAAAATTTTAGAATGATAATTTTTATTTGCTAAAATGATGTTTTTTGTGTAATTTTATAAAAAATTTTATTGTTCACCGTGTGGTTGGTGATACAAAAGGCATGACTGTTATGTCGTTAAAAATAAGATAATAATAAATAAAATTATAGTCAAAAAAATCATCTCTGACTTGAAAAGATAGTGACTTCACATAAAACTGACTAGAGCTACAAAGATTGTAAAATTAAGGAGTAGTGCCAGCAGAAGGGACTATAAACTATAGAATGTTAGAAATCTAGGCAGAATCAAGTTTAGCAAAAATCTTTGAGCATTATCAGTTCACATCGCATTGGGTCATAAGACATTACAGTTAGGACTAATAAATTAATTGGTTGCTATATGTGTAGGTGGTTAAAGGCTGTGGTTTTACTTACATTCAGTTATTTTTGAAAGTTCCGTAAAAAATAAAATACAAAAGCGAACATATCATCGATAACACAGTTGGCTAATCTCATTTGGTTCTAGTTCTGTTTGTCTAAAGTTTGACTTCTAAGTCCAGTTTTGTCTGAAGTTTAAACTTAGCAGTTTCAAGTTTGTAATATACAAAAGGCATGACGGTTATGACGCTACAGTCTAAGAAAGGTGTTTATAATCATTATTCTCATTAACGAGTCACCCACTAATTACTTATGTAGTGTAAATGAAACCCACAATATATGCTGATGATGCTAATCTGAATAAAAGCTCTTACATTAATCTTAAATCATGTTATTACATATAAAGGATACAGTTTGTCTGCCATCATGTCTGTATGATAATGATGACATCATGACTAAGCAGTTATAACAAACATTGGGAGCAGTCCCCATCTTTTGTTATATAAAGGGGATGATTGAGTACCACAAAGACAGGTGAAGGTGTCAATTCTAAAACAGAAATGAAGTTCGTATGTTCTCTTTCTAGCTATGTTTGTCTGCAGTGTGAGTAGCAAATTGGTCCACCAGAACCAAAAAGGTTTAAAATCAAAATGCTTAGATTTTTGGCTATTATACTTGATTAAATGAATCTTAATTTCTTACTTCTAATTTCTTACAGAATATCTGTACAGTTGTAAAGAGCTAATGATGAGGAAGGACAAGATCTCTCTTGTACTTTATAGAACTGAAGGAGAAAGGAAAAATACAAACTGTACTTGTTTTGCTGATTATACTCCTGATGGAGAATATCTGGACTGTCTTGATGCTTCAATAAGGGACAGAATAAGAGTGGTGACTATTCTCACTCAAACCTGACAACATGTCACCTTTAGGTACAACATTGTCTTTAACAAACATGATGCGTCCTCTCTCTATATGGTATAGGCCTATTGTGACATGGAGACTGATGGTGGTGGATGGACTGTCCTTTCAAAAGAAGAATGGAGGCTCTGTTGACTTCTATCCTCAACTGGAGCTGATTATGTTCATGGTTTTGGAAATATCTCAGGAGAGTATTGCTAGGACTAAGTAAACTTCATGTTTAGATAATGGAGGTGTATCTATCTCACAATTACGAGTTGATATGAGAGATAAAAGATGGTAACAGTGCATATGCCAGTTACTCTACATTTTACATAGGTGGTTCCTACCATTGATTACTCTCCATGTATCTGGATATAGTGGTACTGCTGGAGACTCACTGGCTATCCATAATCTCATGAAATATTCTACTAAAGACAATGGAATAGTGGCTGTGCCATTGCATATTACAGGTGCATGGTGGTCTAAGGCCTTCACTGGGTCAACTGAAAGGTAAAATATGGTTGATGATGATTATGGGAAGGGAAGATAAACTGGTAATCATGGAAAGGTTTTTTACTATTATCTTCCATTTACAGAATTTAAAGTCCTGTCATGTTCAATTAATACAAATCCTCCCAAAGACAAAACTATTATGAGGAAATGATAGTTAATTCACTGTTCGATTTGTTTAGTAATATAATTATTATTTCAAGGTATATACTTTTTGTAATTTAAGGTAAAAGAATTAAACACTTTAACCACAATCTCAAGGATTATAATGTTATTTGTTGTGTAATAGTTGTCAGCAAAATTTTGAGACAAATAGTTCCTATGTATTAAAATTATTGTTATAAGAAAACAAAGAATGGAAACACAATTAAATAGTTGAAGAGGACACAAGATGCAATCGATTCAAGATATGGCTGTTATGCACAGAGAACGGTAACAGATCATTTGAAGCTATCAAAATTATTTATGACCGCTTGTCTAATATATTCTATATGGAACAGTTGAATAAACATCAGTGATAGTACATATGGTGCTGACCTATCTAATCGACTTTACGTACTACTCTAGTTGTAGCTGGCATATATTCGAGTTTAATGTTCTTTGAAAAAATTAAAGAGATCATCTTGAGAGATTTAAAAAGGGTTTATAGTGTATATGCCAGTATCTACATGTTCCATAGGTGGTTCTACCACTAATATAGTCCCTATATTGGGATATAATGGTACTGCTGGAGACTCTCGTGTATATCATAACCTCATGAAATCCAGTACTAAAGACAATCGATAGATATTTCCTGGAAATTGTGCCATTTATCAGATTGGTGTGTGTGGTATAACAGATGTGATTTTTCAAATTTAACTGGCTCCACTATAACAAACATATGGATGGGGGACATTTGTCAACAACTTTATTAATTAGATGAGTTTAATTAAAATTAGGCGCATTAACACAGAATGAACCTATTAAACTTTTTTTAATTTGTTTATTTGTGGTTCGTATATTTCATATAAGGTTCATGATCGAAGTAAGTTTTAAAGTTTTGAATCAAACAACCATATATAGTATATAATTCATTAACTCTTTTGGTACTTACAGGTACATAATTAGGCACTTGGTATAGAGTGCATATTAGGGATGGGTCCAGGATGTGTCATAGAAATGTATGGACTGAAAACATTGGATATCTACGTAAAATGATCAAATCTTTGTTTTTTTTTTTCAATAATAATCTTTCAAGACTCCGTAATAGGTTCCAGCAATGTTACTAAGTATCACAGACAAAGTGGTCTGAGTTGCGGATTTGTTTATCTTTTAAAAAACCTTCCCCCCTGCTGCACACACCGTTTTTGATCATGCCTAAATTAGTAGTAATCTTTATACAGTTTGGACATAAATTTACAGGAGATAAACATATTACTATAAACGTCTGGTATTGTGTAGGTTATTTTGAATGCATCAGAAACAAAAATAGTGATTTGCAGTTTATACTATCAAGAGCTACTCTTACTGGTAGCCATTTTTCCTTATAAATAACTAATATTACCGGAAAAAAGAAAAGAGGCGACTGGAAAATAATATTTGAACTGCACGCTAAAGCAGAGTCTTTCAGCAGTAAGTTAGCTTATATTCCTTCTTTTGATGTTCATTTTTAAATAAAAACTCCAGAAGCATTATTGTATAATTGATAAGCATTGCAAAGCAATATTTCTTTCTATGATAATATATGTAGGAGATTTTTTGTGAATGGTTTGAACATGCTTGGAATATTGACAGAAGATCTTAATTGTTTTCCAATAAGAATAACCACAATAATTGGCATATCAAAGATAACAAATTAACAGAATGGCCCAATGATTTCAAAATTACTGATGTCCAGAATAAAGGTTGCACTCCCAATAACAATGATATAATCTTTCTGATAATAAAATAGTTTATAGCGTAACATGAAGATATCAACTTTAATCAATATTAATGACACACAATCAGATAACATAATGATCAAAGCACGTACATGTAATATAATAATCAATATCACTGACACCCACATTCAGTATAAAAGTAATGATCAAATCAGTACATCAATATTACATGACCCACAATCAGTATAACATTAATTGATCAATCAGTACCTCAATATTATATGACACAATCAACCATATAACATTAATGATCATATCAGTACATCAAATATCATTATCATATAACATTGACAATCATATCAGTCATGTACATATGTATCTATACTCTGTTCAAGGTGAGTTTTGACACTTATCTCAATGTTAACACTCAGGATAGGAAGAGCTAGGGAGAAAAGGTTTGCACCATTAATAGGACTCACAGCTCGGCAATATTATATAAAAATTAGAGAGCAAGCTATTCTGGAAAGTAGTAAACTAGAAATCTTATATAAAAGTGAATACACATTCTTCTCTTTCTAAAGTTATGTGATGTCACAAATAGCTTGTAAATACTAACAAGAGCTCATATATGCATCCACAACAGAAACAGGATTGTTTAAAAATTCATTTTATAAATAATAACAAATAGGAACAAAGCCACCAGAAAGCTTCAATGAGATTTGTCAAAAACTTTAGACCACAACCATATTATATTAACAATGCATCTTTTTCATCATGTATATTCTATATTCCACAAACCACTTGTCAAGTTCAACATGACAGAGTAACTAATACAAACTATAGTACTGTGGCACTGGTATCACTCCATCGAGGATCAGCTGATGGTGGATCATTGAGGATGTTTTTCACTGAGTCTCTTAGTAGCTATATCTCCAGGAGTATCAAGTCCATGCAAAAAAGATGCAGGAGAAAATATTCTAGAACACAAGATGTGGCCTCGTCTAAAAAATGGTACATAATATAATAATAATAATAATAATAATAATAATAATAATAATAATAATAATAAATTATAAGGATATAATATAGACACAAGTTAAAGAGAATGTAATTTATAATAAAGTAAGTATATTACTGGAAACTTGATTATCAGTGAAATCAAAACATATTTTTTGTTACAACATATCTTACCAGGTTTGATTGTTAAGATATAACATGAAGGCATTTTGAAGTTGTTCTGTCTCTTCTCGCATACTCTCAGGAGGTGGAGCTGAGGAAGTGTGAGGAAGAGAACGACTTGGACCACTGAGATAAAGAAGGCCTGCATAGAGAAGCGAGAGAGACACTATTACATTAAAGTGTAAACTCTGGAGTATTACACTGGAAATACTAAGTATCATTATAAAATAATAAATTAGAAAATTAGAATCTAAAATTAAATGTCAAAGAAAATTAATATTCATAACAATTAGTAATCATATTATTATATGTTATTATCATTTGAGAGCATGACTTTTCATATGAGGAGTCAGGATTCATTTACAGGGGGGGAACCTGGATATCCCCCCCCCCCAAGGAATTTATATTGTTAGTAGTACAAAGGACATAGTATATATGGAAAATGCTAATATGCAAACTGTTACATGTTACATTGTGTAATACAATAAGTGATAATTTTCTAAGAAAGAACAATGAAATACACCATGCAGTACAATACTGTTGTGGCATTGACTGAATCCCCCCCCCAAGATAAAATCCTGTATGACCCCTGGGAGTATATTAGTGTCCCTACCTAGCTCTTTTAGGAGGAGAAGTGTTCTCAGATGGTGAATAGACATTGAGAGATATGATGCCATGTTGTAAAGTAAGAATAGTAATTCTCCTTCATATACTCCTGTAATGAAAGAGATAAAGGTTTGTAATCATCAAGTTATATATATACAATATTGTATTAGGTGACCTGATCCAATGATAGCATTAGGTTTATGGATATCTACTTTATCAGGTGGCAGTTCAGAACAAGGTTCTCCTCATTAAGTCTCGTTACTAGATAATAGACACAGAAATAAATCATAACAATAATGTAGTGAATGGAATATACTAGCACTTACAAAAAACTGGTAATAGTGTGTTTTCTATTGTAGACAGCTAGTTGAGATGAAGTGACACAACCTTGTAATAGAAAGCTTAACATTTGAGCTTCAGATTCATGCTAGAGTGAAAATATTCAAACAAAACATTAATGCATTAAATTTACACATCTAACATAATAATTAGGAACCAATATCATGTGATATTGGCTCTGTAAATTGCTGGTCCTTCAATTTAACAGACTAATACCAAAGAATATAATATAGCAACATATGACCTGATAGGGTTGTTGATATTGGGAGCTCGGTCAATTTATCCAGTAAAGAGAGTGGTATAGTGTTCAGTAAATAAGGCAGTGTAATAAGACCATACTTTATAACAGTTGAATTAGCTACTGCAAATAATATAACCACACCCTCACTGAAAATGAGATAAGAGAATAATAGTTTATCAAAAACCAAATTTTTAAATACATTTATTTTAAATGTAATGTGTTACGTGACCTATTGGACCCAAACCACACCTCTATAACTTAATAAATTCAAAAGTTGTAAGCTTCCTTTTATTGTGAGCGATATTGTATATATGTAATTTATTATATTTTACATGGCATATCATAAAAAAATTGGTGGGTTATATTGTATATATCTAAGATATTATACTGAAGTGTCTAAGTCTGTTGAAAAGTGCTCGATATCGTTTAGACAGAGCGGGTTTAGAACAGATTAAAGGACAAAAGAACAGAGCTCTCGCTTTACAAAGTGAGAGCTTTGTTCTTTTGTCTTTTAATTCTGTTTCTATCTAATTTATTATGTTTTTACATTGCAAATCACTCAAATTTGAGTGTTCTATTCTCAATGAATACAAATCAGCCCACCCAACTTACTAAGTCAGTGGATGTTAACTTACTTTGTAGCTTCCATATCAAGTAGCCACAGTTTATGTAATGCTGCATCAGCAAACTGTAAGGATTATATAAAAAATAAAAATTAAAGGATAGTAAATATATTAATTATCTTAAACCTATTATTAAGGACAATAAGATTTGTTATAATTTACATGCCCCAAATTCTACTATCACTAACTGTGTATCTTAAAGTTGTTATATAATCTATGAACAAAGCAGATATTTGGTCAGCCAAAACATGTTGAATAAAATTTATAAACAAGAATATAATTGTAAAAAATCATTCTAAGATTATTTCAATGTTACTATTGCTCCTGTCAACTGAGACTGGATTGTGTGCTAGCTTAGTAGAGTAAGTTGGAAAAAAAGCTATGGAAACTGCTCAAAGATGTTTTCTCAAGTTAAAGAACTCAAAAGCTTCAATCAGTCATCAAGGTAAAAATAATATATTCATTGTTTGCTATGTGTGTGTCAGTGGTTCTTGAATAGGGTCAGTTTTATTCATTACTCTTGAAAGTCTCAACACAACAATACAATAAAATGATGAGATAAATATACTCACATATATATATAGATAGATATAGATAGTCCATCAATGTATTACATTAGACTTTAGCACTAGTGCTATAATGATGGGTATAGCTGATCAAACTTAATAGCTAGCTTGCTTTTCTGCCTTCTAGCATTTGTATTCTTTCTACTAGTTGCCAGTTTCAAACACTTAAACATTAGTATATTAATGTAATAACAAGATGATTTTTTAATATCAGTATTAAATATAGCTAACCCACTGTTCTTCAGTACACCATCTCTGATCAAGTATGGACATCAAATTCTAATAAACATTTCCTATAAAATGAACTTTTTTATAATATTCCATAATAAACATATACCACTCAATAACATAACATGACTACACTTTGTGAAATCTATTATAATCTAAAGCTGCCCCATGTTGTTGACTGTGTAATACACAAATAACATTCCAGGATTATTCCAAGACTAGCTGTTTCAAGGAAATATTGATATATATAGTAAAGTCAATACCATTAATATATTATTACTATTGTGTATAATAATAAACAATGTAAGAACACTTATAAAGCTATGTTGATGAGTTCAGAAGAACTAGTAAACTAAATAATTAACACAAATGATCTCAAAATGATAATAATACAATATATGAATAATAACAAATTATATTATATACCTGATCTTGTTCTAATGTTGACTGTACTCTCCAACATTGTATATGTGTATCAGTTAATACATGTACAATACTAGAAGAGAAAATATATCATTAGATATAATGGATATTAACCATGTGTGTTTGTGTGTGTGAGGTTAGTATAAAACTACTCACAACAATGTTCAATACTGTACCAGGTAACAAGTTGAACTGCTTTCCTATTAAATATAGCAATAAAAAACAGCTAACTAACTAAATGAGATGACAAGGGCAAGCCTTAGCATGTTCCAGTACACTTCCACAATTAAATCAATATAGGTTGAAACAAAAATAACTATTAAGAGATAAGCCATTAAGTAAAAAAGAGACAAGATGTTAAGTTAATTAAACCAACAAGAATGACAATTAGGAAAGTGTAGTTTTTTTAGTAAGTCAGGTAATGGAATCAAAAGGTATGGAAGAGCACTTGTTTTATGTTATGTCTACAGAAAATATATCACTCAGTGTTTAGCTATGTAAGAAACTTGAAGAAAGCAGAAGAGACAAATTTAAAATAATAAAAAGAGCAGAAAGAAGAAAGTATACAAGGTCTCTAGAGCAATGAAAATGTAAATAACATCAAGATTAAGTTAGGAATTAGGTGTACAGAAATTATACTAATATTTACTATTACTCTAGCCAGATCAAAGCCATAATTATCATTAAATCTAGCATTTTACTTAGTGAGGTAAACCTTACATATCTATATACTCCTAGTTCAATAAAAAGATAATAGACAAGTGTATGATCTGTACAAGCTTGCCTCATAAAGTCAATGTCACTTTAACACTATTAATATTGTTGAGATAATTCAAGTACTTTTAACCTTTTTTGCAATAGTTTGCCCTCCAAAAAAGAGAGAGGAGACACGCTTACTAATACCAGAGAGTACTCCTTGATTTGGGACCATTGGTACAACAACAAGAGGATCCTAAAATAAGAAACAAATTTTGAATGTAGTTATACAAATAATTGTGAATATCACATATAACTATTAAAATATACACATGTACATTTATAAAGAATGATTTATATACCTGTAATGAAGGTAACCTCAACAAGAACATATTTCCAGAAGTACTTAATACTATATATCCACCAGCTCTCTAGACAGATAAAGATATAAAGATAATTTGATATTCTTAGTCACTGACTTCTAGTTTTGTAAGAGAATGTGCTCGTTCACACCACCAAGTTCTAGTCTAAGCTCTCTATATGGAATATCTTCAGACACACCTCTCCAATAACGCAGGGAACCTTCAGGAGATATTGCAAAAACCCCATCACTAGAGGAGAGAGAGAGGAGAGAGAGAGAGAGAGAGAGGTGAGAGAGAGAGAGAGAGAGAGAAGAGAGAGAGAGAGAGAGAGAGAGAGAGAGAGAGAGAGAGAAGAGGTAAATACATTTAAACCTAAACAGACAAACTCACATATTGGAGTGAGTACCATGTGTAATATGAACATCAATTAACATAGCATTCCAGCTGGCTACAGAATTATTAGTAGGTAGTGTCAAACGATAACATAAAGTCTACATTAAAAAAGTACTTAGTATCAAATTGTAACTAATATAACTAAAAATTAACATACTGAATGTTGTTTCAAGGAATGCCTCCAAAAATAAACTCGCTGGCCACTGACAAGCCACGCCCATCCAGATTGATGAATTTTCAATGATGTTCCTACAATATTATACACATGTAATAAACAGGTTTATACAAACCTACTGTCTTAAAGTCAAATCTAATATTAACCCTTTGTAGATAGCTTTTAAAATGTTAAAACAACTGTTAACACTAAACAATTTATACACACGTTATCAAATAAATATTACAGGTAAGGGGTGGAGCTACAATTTAATATGGCTACTCTATAAATACCAAAACTGTCATGTCGTAGAACTTCTTGTACTTGAAACTGGAACAGGTGAGTTTTTGGCCTTTATTATATGAGCATCAGTTTCTTCTAATACATCTTCAGCCACCAGTGACCTAAAAATCATTCAGACAATAATTAACAGGAACATCCTCACTCTTTTGGTATACTGATATATTATTTACTGTCTGAGGTTAGAGGGAGTCCTTCCTCGAGGAGAACTGAGGAGACTGAGTCTTCCTGTCACTTGAGGACTCGACAAAACCAAGAGAATGCCCGCGTTTTGAAACATTACTATACTTCATTCAAACACACGTGTCTTGTTTGGACTCGTTCCCAGACCAGACCGCCAATTTTGAATAATACTATAATTATAATTAATTAATAACAATTAAAATAAACTGGTTAATAGTAGCAAATAGCGACATACAATAATATATAGCAGTCTAGACATATGTATATTATACTACTCTACATTACAGTTCATTATAAATGTTCTTAATTGTCATCACCATTATGAAGATGCCCATTATTATCAATGTCAGACAAAATAGATGGAGACAGAGACAATGTTGCTGGTAACTCATCATCATTACTTCAGTATCTTCTCCCTATACAATACCAAGTGATACCCAACTTTAACAACACAACCAAATGGACTAATTAATAAAACTATCAAACACAGTTAGCGTAGTACTATTCATATAATGACTTCCTGTTCACTCTAGAAAATTAGGCTATGTTTGATAAAATATTCAATTTTTGAAAATCATGATCAGGGACATTAGGGCCAAAACATGTACCAGGGACGATTAATATTAAGATAGAGTACTACTGTATGTGTCTGGTTCGTTCTATCAAGTACTGGTAAGACAATTATTAAAATATATTTTAAAACCAACTACAGTATATGGCAACTAACCAGAGGAACTCCAAAAAACTGTGGCTCTTCCTTACAAAACTTAACAAAACCTCTAAACCAACATATCAATGAATTAACACAACATTTTATAATATGTACCTTCTAATAGCTTTAATCATTGTTTCATCTTTATTAGATTTACAATACACTCTGTATTCATACTCTTGAAAGACTCCAGGAAGCATGTGGGATCTCTGAAAAGGTAGACATATAATAGAATACCACACAAATATTGCAAACCTGTTCTAGAGTAGTTTTAGTGGCTCTGTTGGGAGACATTTTCTGTAAAAACCACACATTATCTAATGGATTATCACCATTCTTTCCATAGTTAAATTCAACAAGCTATCATTAAAATAAATATATAAATATCAGTAATGATATTACTTACATCCACATATATTTCTTCTTCCACATCATCTCGATTTAGAAGCACTACCTCCATTACATGCTTTCTGAGGCATTAACTTTTTAGTACCACACTAAATACAAAACTTTAGATACAAAATATCTGATTATAACACTTACTAAATTAAAAATGACTCTTTTCTTTTGGAAGCTCTTTCCATAAAAACAGAATTAATAAATCTATACAGATCTCTTTTTTCAACTCGTTGAAGTAAATCTCTTGACTATTATTGAACAAGCTAATCAATCATACTTGTAGTGCAGCACACTTACTTCCTTAAGTTCAGGTCGTGGATCCACTTTATTAACTGTAGCACACTATTTGTCAATAATGTGAAAGCAGTCATATCACAAGACTAATAGTCTCTGACATCTTCTTAAGAATACTATAGAACAAAGTTACAAATACTTAGTACAGCCATTATTACCAACTTGTTATCTCCTGGTAATTTAATGAACTCATCAGCTTTTATCAAGCATCTCTAAAAATCCTATAATATAAGAAAAATAAGTATATAATCAAGTCAGCCGTGATATATATTGTATTACATACAAGATTTCCACAGCATGTTTTGTCTTATGCTTATAAGCATGTCTGAACAAATAATTACGTGTCTCAAACAACTGATATAAACTATCCATTTCCTAAATTTATAAAAAAAGAATTAGCATTCTAGATAGTCATCTGTAAACTCTTATAACATAGTACCTTCTCTCTAGGACAAATATGATATTTACCATCATCACACTTAATAACCCTTGAGAACTGAATGTAACGTCTGTAATAGTATATATGTAGAATATTTAAAACACAAATCTTCATTATATAGGCTTGACAAACCTCCAATCAAAAGCCATTTCAATCCCCCAAGCCAACACAATTTCGTGCAATGTAATCCATTTTGTCAACATCAATACCATTAAGGTCATTGGCAACAATCTGGTTATAGAAACAATTCAACAAAATCATTGTATAAAGGTTGATGTTTGATTGTACAAACCTCATATAAAAATGACTTTTCTGCTGGTCTACCCTTAATGGATAAAATTACATTGATAATTAATAATTATTACTTATATTATCATACTTGATAATGTATTCCAGTCATCAGTTCTTCAATAAACACTTTCTCATTCTCCCAGTCTAATCCATACTTTTGAAACCGAGACGAGAGTTTATTGGACCTTCACAAGATGATCTTATAGCTTAATTGAAGCTTCTTCATGCTAAATAAAAACAATAAATTTTATTTCAGTAAAAGAATATTTTTACCCTCCAAGTTTTAGTTGGAAGTTGATCTGGGACTTGGTCTGGTAGCGTTTGTCTTTTAAAGTACCTCTGGAATGAAGAGATCCTGAAACAAAATGAGAGAGAGGACCATGTCCTATGTCATGACAAAGACCAGCAATTTTAACATAAAGTATATCGCATTCATTAATACAGAGTTCAGGTTGTCTAGATTGAAGACTTTCTACAAATATACCAGCCAAATGACATACACTAAAAGGAACAATGTATTATACATAATATCAAATGTTTTTAATATTACCCAATACTGTGTTCAAAACGATTGTGTGATGCACCTGGATAAACATAGTACACACCACTACAATGTATTTAAATATAGGATATGAAAGTTATATCATTACTATATAACATAACTTCATTAAGAAACGTACACATAGAAATAAGACAATAAGTCATAATAATGTTACTATATCACTACTTTACCAAGCTGTTTTGATGTCCCGTAAGCGCTGAAACTGAGGAGTATTCAATAATTTTGACAAGTAAAGGGATGAAGTTTAATAGGACCATATAAAGGATCTTGAAAAACCTGCATCATTGAAATATGATCATATTATGTGTCTAAGTTATTGTCAATCTGTTTACTTTAGACTTTGTGGCCACATCATTCTTTTGAGTTCTTCAATAATTTGTAAATACATCATCTCTGTCACCTTCAGCACTAATAAAATTTATGAATTGAGTAAATTATAACAATGTTCTTACTTTATTCCATTCTTTCAAGTTTGTCATGGCTCCAATCATACCCACGAACTATATGTTTGCCATTAATTTTATTATCTATAATATAATTGACAAGGAAGTTAATACTAGTAGTTGCTTACCACGAAAAGCCCTAGCAATGTCATTGTCCAGTCTGATATCTTGTAAATGCCTCTTAACACATCTTCAGTAGTCCATTTTACCACTAAGCTTGAGGCTGAGTTGGAGAAGCCATTACTTATCTGACATACAATGAAAATGGTTGTAAGCACACTTGTGGACAGTGGTTATTTTATGATATTACCCATCACGTAATGAACAAACATTCATTATATAGTAGTATAATGTATAATCACTATACAGATGAGTAATTAGAGAGGAAGACCATTGTTTATGACAGCATTATCAGTTATAAGTAAGTAACAGGTATCAGTAGTCTACATTTCATATCAGTCACTACAGGTAGCTAGCTAGATTTAAAATGACAACTTATGTTTGTATGGCTTACAGTTATGGCAAATACTACTGAGATGGTCCAGTCTGATGTCATTTCCTAGCCATTTGAAAATAAAGAAACACAAACATAATAAGAGCTGATAATCACTCTGTGTTAAATGCAGACATGATTTCAATTAAATTTCTATTATATAGAATATAGTGCATTTTTAATACTGTATTAATTAGGTCACTAATGTCCAGTCTTTGTACAACAGACAATAACTAACAAGTCATATTAGTACTAAAACTCTACAAATCATTGAATACAACCAATATAAATACAAGTAACATTTAAGACAATAATAGACAATTGTATAGCATGGTAAATTAATATGGGTACTGTTTGTGTCAAAATTGTATACATTCAATGCAACAGTTAACCAGTTATGATTTACTTTTAAATGCTCATTATTTGTTTAAAAACTTGTGATTTACTAAATAATGTATGATTTAGTAAATAAATAAGAAATAAATCAAGAGTTATTAAATAAACAATGACTTATTTTAATATATCTCATATATCATAGGATTACAATTATCATATCATCATATTAATATATCACCAATCTTCAGAGATTTAAATGTGTTTGCAACTAGGCTTCAGAGATAACTTAATCTAGTAACGTTCCAAAGAAACATTTCAAATTTTAACAACATTCCTGAGCACAAACAATTACTCACTCAATAACAACTCATAAAACTGCTATCTTACTATGAAAAATTAATAACTTTATAATTATAATTTAAATTCCATACTCAATTAGTTAATATAACTCATTAATAATTTTTTATTCCATAAAAAGAATATATTTCCAACATTATATGTGTATCAGTAATGTGTGGGTGGTGTGCCACTATAGTTCTTCAGGAATTATAGAAATATCACAACAACTAAAACATATAACAGAAACCTTAATCCATTCGTTGCCTCAAAGAAAGGAGTGGTTAGCTACAGAACCCATTAAAATGACAGCAGTTAGATACAATGCAGAGGCCATTAGTATTAAATCATGATAATATTCATGGATATATAACTTTGTACTGTTCTTGTATTAAAATGAGAACTACCAAAATCTTTGCCCAATAATACAAGGACTATTACAATTAGTAGAAATATCTTTATTCTGATATAAATGGCCAGTCTATAGTGTATAAAACCATTCATTGTTAACTAATATTAATTGAAAACACTATAATATAATAAGTATAATAATTATATATAATAATTATATATATATATATATATAATTATATAATTATGCAGTACAATCTTGAGTATTGAAAAGACCAAGCACCACTTACTGAAGCCAATGAAAAAATAGGTTCCATGGATCATTTATAACATTGTGACTATTTACTGATCATGAACTATATGTCACTTAAGTAAATATGTATATCCATTTACCAATTACTCAACTTCAATTAAGGGAGACTTCATGAAACTATAACACTATGATAGTAGTAGAGGATTTAACTTGATAAAAGATATTGTGTGTATTAGAATGCCATATATTTCCATAGAGATTCCAGAAGTGGAGTGATTTCAAACTGTAGCACTATATTTTACATTACAGCATGTATAAAACTTGTGGTATCCCATGTGGTTAGTAACTCAATTTTTTAAGTTCATAAAGTATACTACATATGAGTATACTATTTTGTACTGATGAGTATAGAAGTATAGAAGTGTTTATAGAGGAAACTCATTGTTATGGTAAATAATTATAGCTTACATTGTAGAGATTACACACTAGTAAGATGGTTCCATTGTGTTGCCATTCCTAGCCATTTTAACACTAAAGAAAAAACATAAATGTGATAGATAATAGAGGATTTTAATTAAAATTTTTATTGAACACAATATTTTTAGTACTCTATTTATACAGGTGACTGAGGGCTCTCCCTTTTGTATTGCAGACAATCAATAATCACTATTGTTTGTATATGATATACAAGTGTATCTAGATAAAAGAATATAAATAGTCCCCATTTTTTCACGTAAGGATAAGCATATTACATTAATAAACTCCTTCTCCGTGTATTGGATATCACACCCTCCTACTATAGAACCATACAATTCACAAAATAATTTCCTCCATCTATAGGCATACGAGAAAGGCTCCAAAACCCCTTAGTTATCTCCTCTAATTAAATGTACATGGTCAAACACAATGCTATTTGAAAAACATGTGATATAAATACGATTAAGTGGATTTTGATTTAATAACAATAGTGAATATTGACTATTGGTATGAATATTGGACCATTGAGCAACAGCCACAAAAAGCATGCCAATCAGAAGAATGATGTACACTGGAAAAAGTGTTATGAATCCAATTTAAAAATAGTTATGACAATCAGACATAATATAATACCAGAATAGTTCATAGATGATTAGATATATTATATATGGTATTATATAATTTCGCATTTAAAATGAAATGTAGGAATGTTAGAATTTTGTTAACATGCATAGCTCATTACATTGTAACCCGCACAAATAGTTCTTTTTTATATAAACCTCTCTCAATATGGTTCTAGGAAAGTCCATCCAAACAATTGTGTATATATATACCACGGCAAGTTAAATTTATTAGATTAGTGTAAATGACATATTAACTGAAGAGTGTCATTAACATAGCCACAGTCGTAAATAATTTCGAAATTGTTAGTATTGACATATAACAGGGTCGTACAACATCCGACATTAGTAATTTTTAAAGTAAAATTCCTATATTAACTAAGTATCCATATAAGTTAAGTGGAGTCAACACGAAGAAAAGCCACGTATAATTAATAATTTTGTAACCAAGCTTCAATGACTTCTAATGTATTTCTTCTACATTGGATAAGAGAGTTTTTAATTGATTATGCAATTTAGTTATTAGGTATGAGATATGTAACAATTTGGGATGGGGTTAAAAAATAATAGACACGAATCTTTAAAAGTCATGTTGTTCTCCAATTCACTAAATTATCCAAAAGTATAGCGTCTGTATCAATTATGTGCGTATGATGTCCCTAGTTACTCGAAGTCAATTATAACATCCAATGAAGTTAGGCATTAGTCCAGTAATTATAGTTTCAAAGTAAATATAACTTTTTCTAGCAGTTTGTCCTCTAAATAAGAGAGAGCAGACATGTCTACTGATACCAGATAGAACTTCTTTGGGGCTAATGGGAGTCCACAGGGGACCAGTCTAATGGGGAAAAGATGAGTTTCTATATAAATAGAGGATTAGTAAATTTATATTGAAAGAAAATGCGGCTATTTTGATTGGTTATATATGTCTCTTATTAATAGCTATTAGGCAATCATTTGAGCTCCTGGTGTTGGAGATTTGTTCTCAATATAAATCCTAATGAAAAATCCAGGGATATTTTACTATGATAGTATGTTATTGTTTTTCTATACGAGAAGTATTGTATAGATTAATTACTCTCACAATAAAAAAGTACATTGGCACAGTCACACTTAGTGCTGTTTCAAATAGCTTATGAAATTGCTCTTTTCAACTCTATCAAGTGAACCAGGAGTGTTGAATATGAATTCTAACCCTAGTCTTTCTGAGGTAGATAAAGACTTTACCTCCAGATAACGGTTTTGTTTCATAAACAATCCTTAAAACAGCAATATGTTCTCATATAACTCACACACCACCAATAAAACTTTACCAATACAGTTTTCAATGAAATTAAATGTTAACAAACAGCTTTAAACCATCCAACTTAAATCTAATTTCAATCCTGGCATCAAGAAGGGGTGGAACTCCAGACCCACTAAATTACAGCATAAATTATAATTATAGTATGTATTAGAGACAAGTATCAAACTATAGATAATACTCACAGTATAACAGTTGGCATATTCCTTGATCTTAAATGGAAGTATTGATTCTTTGCCTTCAAGTAGTATTTCCTCTCTGACAATTTAGCAGGAAATCGGATACCGTATATACGGTCTATACGGAAAGCCGTAATTTGTATTAGTAAGATATGGGGCGTAACAAAAATAGTAAATTAATAGGTGCTGCAGTTTAACGACTGAAAGGTTGTTACCTATAATAACCTGTAGCTCTTAATATGCATTTTGTATCAGTATAATTATATTATATCACATTATAATCTTTGTAGGGTCTAAACAAACCACACCCCTAGTCTTCTTACTGTGGTTCTCTAATTTGAAAAAAGAGGTAATATCATTCAAATATGTAGTATAAGTGATAGGTCCATTTGTTCCATATAGCTGTTTAACAACATTGGGTAATCTGAAACCATGCGTGTGTATATAAAGGATGGCTTCATAAGACTATCACTTATATATATATATAAATTAGAGAAAAGCTGATTTGCAAATGTACTGTATTTTATAGCCTGGCTTACTGGAAAAGCATATTCAATATGGACACACTATAGAATGCTCTAGAAGTGTATGAGATTATTTTAAACTGTAGTGCATATACCAACTCAATTATTAGAAATTTGAGTTATGGACAATGTTAATTATAAACAGAAGATCACTTCGGTTGATAATATTTGTTTCAATTATAATTATTGTTGCTCAAATCTAGTACTAAATGAGGGATCATGATAAATAACGTAAAGTACTTTTTTCAGAAAAAACAATACAGCAACTAATTCCATACTACAATGTACAGTCTCAAATACAGTGTTCTTAGTTGAGTTATATAATACATTCCCAAATAATTATATGCATTCTTGTGTTAGAATAAAATTACTATTATAAGAAGTAAACGTCAATCGTTAAGTACTGACATAACTGTTTATATTTCTCTTGTAGTAATGGCATGCATCATGTAACTTATATACTTTGCTATGACTTGTTAGGCAACCAAAAACTGATAGGGCAAGATTCCCCCCTTAACATAAACTTAACGTGACACTCACATACATATTCATCAATTAAAGTAGCTAGTTGAAAACAGTCCTTTACAAAATGAAACTAATCTTAAACACTGCTTCTATTTCTTATATTGTCCTCTTTCCATTAACAGGTTTGCTAAAAATATATTATTATCAAAGTTATGTTTAATTTCCAAATTTTTCATTTAACGGAGCTATTGTTAATAATACTTTACCCATTTTTTAATATTCCAGTTTTTTGTACTACTAATTGAGTAACTGGAATTGATGTTGGGGTAGTTTCAGTTACACTTCCTTCATCTATAAAATTTGGAGAAAAAACATATTTCTACACTTATGTAAGAACTACAAGAATATAATACTATGTAATTTTGAAGCTATCACTACTTTCAGGTACAAAGTAATGGGGATTATTGTATTAACTGACCAGGCTCTAATAATTTGCTTCACAGCCCCATTTCCGACAAACACTACCAATTGTCGCACCTTTCTGGGATGATGTTTACTTACTTATAAAACTGGTCAGGTTAATTACCTTTATATTAGCAGTGGAGCAATGTGGAAACGCAGCAAAATGTTCTGAACACAAGTAAACGACTTTTTATCTACACACCTTGGCATGATCTTAATGCTGACTGGAATAAAGCAGCTCAATGGTACTGAGAATGTTTATGAATGTTTTGCCAATTAGTTTTGAAGATGATGAGTGTACTTGATCATAATGTAAGTTAACTTTCCCTTAATTATTGCTGTCAAAAATATATGAATTTTTAGCCCAATACCTTTCAAGTGGTTTTTCAGGCTAGACAAAATAATGAACTCATTTGCAATATTCAATACAATGTGGTGAAACTTAGATTGGATGAAGAGAGATTCTGTGATTGGATCTCAGTGCAAGCAATTCTTTTTTAAACAAAATCATGCATTATCAGCAACAATCAAGTGCTTGATAATTGCTTGCCTGAACTCTACCTACATAAATTATAGCAATGTGTATATAAACAGGTATATATGTATAATATATATATTATATATATATATATAAGATATATATATAGAAGGTAACATACTTGCACTCCGGTATTTTTAATATTAAAGGATGTGGTCCTATGAGATTATTCATAATAATAGTTGTCAAAGCGCTACTTGTTTACAAGATCAACCTTGGCCAAAATGGAGGAGTCTGTATATATAGATCTTCTCTGATCAATACACATGTAATTGTACAGTACGGGATATCAAGGAGTGAACTGTACAGAAGGTAAAATAATAAAATTATACCTTTACATTACGTGAATATAATAATTCTTTAAACATTGATGAATGGTTTTCTATGCGTACTGTACTAATAAACTGGTGATACTAATGCTGTCTGTACCAATACTCCTTGCCGTTTTTACTTGTACATGTAAAACTGTATATAAAAGGAAATGGACAATCCTGTATTGTTTGTGGTTTGTCTTTCTACAATTAAAGTCAATTCTTGTCCGGAATACATTTGTGGTTGTTATCAAAATCCGCGAAGATACCAGTAGTGGGTATGTAATGCATATATTGCCAGATGTGGTAGTTTGTCCGCTGCAGAGGAATAATTCCGTAATTTCGGAGTAACATTTGTATGATTATAAATTTTATACCTCTATTAGTCTTTTAATATTAAAATTTTAAGGCACTTTGTTTTAACAAATTAGCTCAAAAATTTTATATGCTAAAGCATTGTTGCACTCTACAGAGACTTATTTGTCCTTGAAGCACCTGACCATGCATCTTGGCCACATTATTCCTCGCAGTAGGGGGGACCAATATTATGGGATAGGGTCCCTCCAAGAGGGGTTACTTATTGACCCCAATGACCCCGATGTTATTTTTTTTTTTTTTTAGAGGATAAGTGATAAGAAAAAAGTATACTTTAATTCTTTTATTGAGTACACACTACCCCAGCAATGAAATGTTAACACGAACACGACTCAGGACATTTTTATTAAAAGTAATTTAAAGGTTGCAAGCCATTGTAAGACTATTGTTCTAATGAGCATAGATATTAAAGGTTTAATCAATGTAAAAAGGTAAGGTATTGTTTATCTGGCAGTAAGTCCATACTTCATTGTGTACATATTACCTATATATATAGACCTAACAAAAAGGTACATACTACAATAACTAGTTTGTTAAGTTTGTGATTTTTTTATAATTAAGATTACAAACTCGGCCCACATGTGTGTCAGTGTTAGACATTAAAGAGTGCACAGACAGGAGGCTGAACCTTGCGTATATGAAGTAAAATTAATCATGCTTAACGACTATTTTTACTCAAAAGCCTTCGCTCTCATAATTTGTTTCTGGTCTTATTTCACTTGCTATTCACTTTCCACACTTATACTAAACAAGTGTAATTGACATGTAGCTAAAACTATAAAGGAAATACTAATTTTTAGATATCGTATAAGACCAATGTCACCTCAGCATTGTAATATAGAATTGGGTGGTTTTTCTATATCCTTTAATAAATAATAAAAATGTAGTCATTGTACAATAATACAGCATATAAGGCTTGTGCTCCCTCGATGCTTTTATGTCAACTGGGATTTATCAGCACCTTTTGATGGGAGGGTCTGTACATGAGCACATAGGTCATGTTTATAATAAATTAAAGTACTGGATTGTTCATTTCTTTATTAGATTGTTATGAGATTTGCAAAAGGAAATTACTTGCTCTAGCCTGTCATGTACCTAGAGGACGAGAGGAAGAACCCTTCTATACGAATGCCATGTAAAACAGAAGTCTGTCCGCGAATAGCAAGACAGTTTTAAAACTGATCAGTATGTTAATGATTTTGATCCCTATTATATTGTTTATTTCACTGATACTATAATTATTTTTGTTTCCTGTAGTATTGTTTCAAATAATTTTGACCTAACTGCAACTAAAACAATTTTTGAAATGTGAAATTACATTAAAATTAAAAACTAAATCATTCTTATTTTACAACTATTATGTAGCTTACATTGAGTGGATTATTAAAATCTTTAAAATCGTGTTGTCCCCAATTCCTAAATTATCCAAACATTATGTCTATATCAATTAATGTGTGTATGTGTTAGTTCCAATAAAAAACTTATGTGTACTCCAGTAATTATAGGTTCACAAAGTAAATATAACCATTTTTCGTAGCAGTTTGTCCTCTAAATAAGAGAGAGCGGACCATGGTCTAATGATACTAGATAGAATTCTTTGGAAGGGAGTCATAGCCGTGTCCTATCTAGACATTTATTTTTGGAGGAGAAGTTGACACTTGCAATGCACTTTTAGCTTTATTGAATAACATGTTGGGAATAACTAAAGAGAATAAAATAATAATTATTAATTACAGTTTGCTATTTTTTCTTTTTGACCTTTTTTGTAATTTTGGATACTTTCTTCCCAATGTTTCATTGTTTAAACATTCAGGTCCTTCAATACATATCTCATTGCATGCTCTAATGTTTTCTTCTCCCATCCTGCTCGCGTCTTGTTTTCATAATTTTATGCTACTAATCACTGTAAAGTTTTTTTTGGGGAAGTACCCCCCCCCCAAGTTTGGGGGGAAACTTCCCCCCCCCCTCCCCAATCATACAAAACCCAGCATAGTACCAGTCTACAACAACATGACGAGTTTCTATATAAGATAGGAATTAGTAAAATATTATTGAAGGAATGCTGCTATTTGATTGGTTCATTATGTGTCTCTCATTAATTATGTTATTAGGTTATCATGAGCTCTGGTGTTAGAGATGTGTTCTCAAATATAAATCATAAAGAAAATCCATTGATATTTTATTATGGTAGTATATTATTGCCACTTCCCTACACTCGGATGTGGCAACGATCTATACTGAAAGCCGTATTTTGTATTAAGTATGCGGGTTTTATCTAAACAAATTAAATGGGTCATATAGATAAACCACAGTAAAAACTATGATAATGATTATATGTGGACCAGCTTCAGAGATTTAAACGTGCTTGCAACTAGGCTTCAGTAACTTAATTTAGTAACTTCCAAAGACATTTCAACCTTTAACAACATTCCTGAGCACAAACAATTACTCGCTCACAATCATATAGCAGCTATCTTACTACGAAAATAAATAACTTTATAATTATAATTTAAATTCCATACTCAATTAGTTAATATAACTCATTAGCAAATTAAGTTAAGCTCTTATTTCATGAAAGAATATTTTAACAACATTATATGTGTATCAATTAATTATTATAATTATAATTCTTCCTCAAGAATACCGAGGAGACTGAGTCTTCCTTCACTCGAGGTCTCGACAAACCAGAGAAATGCCCGCGTTTTTTGAAACATTACTATACTTTCATTCAAACACACGTCTTGTTTGGACCTCGTTCCCAGACCAGACCGCCAATTTTGAATAATTATATAATTTTAATTATTAATAACAATTAAAAATAACTGGTTAATTAGCGGCAAATAGCGACATACTAAATAGCAGTCTAGACTTATGTATATTATACTACTCTACATTGCAGTTCATTAAAAATGTTCTTAATTGTCATCACCAATATGATGATGTCCATTATTATCAGTATCAGACAAACCAGGTGGGGACAATGTTGCTGGTAACTCATCATCATTTACTTCTTCAGTACCTTCTCCCTATACAATACCAAATGATACTAAACTTAAACAAAACAACCAAATGTACTAGTTATCAAACACAGTTAGCGTAGTACTATTCATATAATGGTTTCCTGTTCATTCTAGAAAATCATGCTAACAGGTTATGTACCAAATGATACCAACTTTAACAAAACAACAAATGCACTAATTACTAATACTGTCATTAATGCTACAAGGCTTGTTTGATAAAATATAGTTAATTTTTGAAAATCATGATCAGGGACAGTGCTCATTAGGCCAAACATGTTCCATGGACAATTAATATGTAAGATAGAAGATATAGATAGTGATATAAGTAAGATAGTGTCTGGTTTTTTATATCAAGTATTGGTAAAATAGTTTATTTAAAATATTATATGTAACTAACCAGTGGAACTCCCCAAAAATTATAATTCTCCCTTACAAAATTAATAAGCCTCTAAATCAACATCTCAATGAATTAACACATTCTATCATACTGACTAATAATATTATTTTAAAGTACAGCTGAGTTATCCATAGATTAACTTCCTGTTCACACTTAAAAGATTGTTCTACAAAATTTGAAGGGACTACTTAAATGCTAAATATATAGCTAGAGACAGAGTTGAGTGCGACAAAAAACTTATTACAATTAACATGGTAATATAAAAAAACAAGAGACTAATAACTATTCATTTATTAACTAACCAATGGATTGCCATAAATCTGTGGCTTTTCTTTACAAAGTTTAATAAAACTCTAAACCAAAAAAGATGTCAAATAGATTAACTTAATTATATATATACCTTCTCAATAGCTTGAATAATGGTTTCATCTTTAGACGTTACAATATACTCTGTATTCAAAATTCTTGAAAAACTTTAGGAAACATATGAGATCTCTGAAAAAGTACAGATACATTGAATACCACAATACATTATGATAATCAGAAAGAACTGTTTCTTTGGGTAGCTTTAGTAGCTTTAGGGGAGACAATTTTTGTAAAACCAGAGATTCATCCAATGGATTTTTTGCTTTACTTTCCATAGTTAAATTCAACAAGCTATCATTAAAATAAATATACCATATATCAGTAATGACATTACTTACATCCACATATATTTCTTTTTCCACATCATCTGGATTTAGATCACTACCTTCATTACATGCTTATGAGCAATTAACTTTTCAGTATCAGTCTAAATACAATTTTAGATAAAAATTCCTGACTATAACACTTACTAAATCAGCTGTGGGGCACTCTTTCCACAAGACATAATTAATAAATCTATACAATTCCCCTTTTCAACTCGTTCAAGTAAATCTCTTGACTATTATTGACAGGCTAGTCAATCATACTTGTAGTGCAGCACTTACTTCCTTAAGTTTATGACTAGGATCCACTTTTATTAACTGTAGCACACTGTCTGTCAATAATGTAAAAGCAGTCATATCATTAATATCTCTGAATCTTAAGAGTACTATAGAAACAAGTTACAAATACTTAGTACAGCCATTATTACCAACTTGTTATCTCCTGGAAAATTAATGAACTCATTAGCTTTTATCAAGGCATCTCTAATCCTTAATATAAGAAAATTTAATAATTAATACACACTGTACTGTGACATACATGAATTCCACTGCATTTTTTGTCTTGTGCTGATAAGCTTGTCTGAACAAATAATTACGTTCCGCAAACAACTGATATATAGTTTCTGATTTCCTAAGATTTTAGCATTATACTGGTCAATAGTAGCTAATTTGACATAGTAGTACCTTCTCTCTAGGACAAATATGAGATATTTATCATTCATCACACTTAATAACCCTTGAGAACTGAATGTAACGTCCGAAGTAGATATATATATAGAATATTTAAAACACACATCTTCATTATAGAGGTGTAGACAAACCTCCAATCAAAGGCAATCTTAATTCCCAAGCCAATACAATCTCGTGCAATGTAACCATTTTGTCAACATCAATACTATTAAGGTCATTGCAACAATCTAATTGTAAAATAAATATTATAGCATATTGGAAATCAATTTTGTACAAACCTCATATAAAAATGACTTTTCTGCTGGTCCATCCTTAATGGTTAAAATTACATTGATATTAATAATCATTACTTATTTATATTATACTTGATCATGTTTTCCAGTTATAAGTTTCTCCAATAAACACTTTATCTTTCTCCCAGTCTAATCCATACTCTTGAAACTGAGATGAAAAATTTTGATCTTCACAAGATGATCAAAAGCTTAATTGAAGCTTTTTCATGCTAAATAAAACAGCAGCTTTTCATTCAAACCAAAATCATTTTACCTTCCAACATGTTTCATTTGGGAAGTACTTTAGGTAAGAAATGATCTTGAAAGAAATGAGGAGAGAGTACCATGTCCTATGTCATGACAAAGACCAGCAATTTTAACACAAGTATATCACTTCATTGATACAGAGCTCAGGTTGTCTAGATTGAAGACTTTCTACAAATACCAGCCAAAAGACATAACACTAAAAGGAACAATGTATTATACATATATTAAGGTGTTTTAATATTACCCAATACTGTGTTCAAAACGATTGTGTGATGCACCTGGATAAACATAGTACACACCACCTACAATGTATTTAAATATAGGATATTGAAAGTTATATCACTTTCGTTACTACTAACAAAATTTGAATGGGAAAAAACATACACATATCATTGTCAAAATTAATGACTGATCATTTACATTACAAAAAATAAAGGATGACATGAGTAAACATCACATGTTGACATTACTAATATAGTCCTGTGCACGAGGGCTGTTGCTATGAAATTTATATATGTAGTAACTTTGCTGTGTCATTGTGTATATATGAGAGTTGTTACTATGTACAAACCCCACACTTATTACACTTCCATTTTAAAATTAATTTAAGCACACAAAATGTTCTATTAATCAAAACAATATATGTAGTTAAAACTTTAAAATTTTTGTGGATACATACAATCTAGAGTTATTAAGTTTTTTCATTTTATTTTAGTTATTTAACTCACTATAAAAATTAATTGTTGATTTAACAAATATAGGCTATATATTTATAACTATATATTAATTGTTTATATTATTAGTTATTGTTAGTTAGTTGTAAGTAACAAATTAGTTGATCCTGTTTTGATTATTAACATACTATGGAATGACTGGTTTTTATAGCATCTTGTTGTCTCTAAGGACGTAAATAAATTCAAACAATTGATAAATATTCAAACCATAGCACAACATTTGATATATCTACTTTCAGTTTGCATCTACTAACTTACTATATGCACCTGTACAACCATAGATTGGTTAAATCAACCAATCAGTTTTACAGTGAATTGGTTGGTCTATTATTTATTTTAGTAATAATAAACAATAATTAAGAATGAAGGAAATGGTTAGTAGTGTTACTTTTCAGTTTTTATAGCAGATCAACAATCTAATTTGTTTCACATACAAAGGAATAAATATGATTATAGATTAAAATCCAAACCATCCACAGTTGGCTACACAGTGACATATGTTATACATAATTATGGTATTAGTTGACAGATCTTGTGGCCCCGAAAAGTGAATGTATATATAGTTCATGTATGTGTCATTAGGTTCTGTTGATTATTATTGAAAGATTATAATTGTTCCTTTCTATCATTAATTATATTATATGTATGCATTATTTAGTTAGCAGAATTTTAGGATTAGCTACATTTAATTACAGTAATTTACAGTAAGTTTTGCACTCTCAATATATAATTATTACAATAGTTTTATGGTTAGTTATTTAAAGGTTATTACAGGACATATATTAATAAAAAACATTAAAGTCATAACAATGTTACTATATCCCTATTTAGTACTTACCAGTTTGTTTGATGTCCCGTAAACGCTGGAACTGAGGAGTATCAATAATTTTTAACAAGTAAAGGATGAAGTTCAATAGGACCATATAAAGGATCTTGAAAAACCTACATCATTGAAAATATGATGATATTATGTCTCCCAAGTTATTGTCATCTGTTTACTTTAGACCCTTTGTGGCACATCATTCTTTTTTTCAGTTTCTTCAATAATTTGTCGTATACTCATCTCTGTAACCTTCGCGCTGATAAATATGAATTGAGTAAATTATAACAATGTTCTTACTTTATTCCCATTCTTTGGAGTTTGTCATGGCTCCAATCATACCCATGAACAATATGTTTGCCATTAATTTTATTATCTATAATATAATTGATAAGGAAGCTAACACAAATAATTACTTACCTTGAAAAGCCATAGCAATGTCATTGTCCAGTCCATTATCATGTAAATGCCTTACCATCATTCAGTAGTCCATTTTACCACTAAACCTTGAGGCTGAGTTGGAAAGCCATTACTTATCTGACATACAATGAAAATGTGTAATCACACCTGTGAGGAAGGGAGTGGTTGTGTTTCATCATGTGATGAACTATGTCATAATATAGTATATAATGAGATAATATCCACATTGATGAGTAATTATAGAGGAGAGCCAAATATCTAATATATATATAATGTAATATCAAAGTTATTAGTAAGTATCAGGGCATCCATAATGTACACTTCATATCATTTAACACAGGTAGATCTACACTGATATATATTATATATATATATATATATATATATAATAACTTAATGTTTGTGTGGCTTACATTTGTGGCAAAATACTACTGAGATGGTCAGTCTGAGTGTCATTTCCTAGCCATAAAGAAAATACCAAACATAATAAGACCTGATAATACTTCTGCGTTAAATCCAGACATCATTTGAGAGTACAAAATTCAACATGCATTCAATTACTTTATAGATGAGAAGTATATTAGTGTTGCTACCTAGCTCTTTTAGGAGGAGAAACGTTGTCTCAGATGGTGAGAAGTATTGAAAGATATGATGCAAGTTGTAAAGTAAACACATAGTAATTCAATATACTCCTGTAATGAAAGAGATAAAGTAATCATATTAATTGAATAAAAACATTAGAAATGTATATATATATATATATATATAATATATATATATATACATTTGTTAAGAACTAATTTTAAAATCACTAGTGTATTCTCACTTTCAACCTATTTTTAAAATAGGCTACAAGTTCACAATCATCGAGTCTTATATACAATATTGTATTAGATAACCTGACTCATAGCATTAGGTTTATGGATATCTACTTTATCAAGGCCAATCAGAATAAGATTCACTCTCATTCAGTCTCTTTACAAGGTAATAGACACAGAACTAAATCGTACACATAATGTTGTGAATGGAATATAACTAGAAAGAAATATATATAGTAAAGTCAATACCATTAGTATATTATTACTATTGTGTATAATAATAAACAATGTAGAACATGTACAAGCTATGTTGATGAGTTCAGAGAATAAGTAAACTAAACTATAGGGATTACACAAATGATCTCAAAATGATAAGAAATAAATATGATATAACATTATATTATATACCTGATCTTGTTCTAATGTTGACTGTACTCTCCAACATTGTATATGTGTACAGTTAATACATGTACAATACTAGAAGAGAAAATATATCTTAGATATCATGGATATTTAACATGTGTGTTTGTGTGTGTGAGGTTAGTATAAAACTTACTCACCACAATGTTCAAACTGTCCATTACAATTTGAACTGCTTCCTA
>NW_024533947.1:0-30135 GCF_016097555.1 Gigantopelta aegis | reverse complement strand
TTAAATATTTTATTAATTATGATTGATTGTGTATAATTTTCATTATTTAGTACAGTGGTATCTGTCTACCTTCATGTCTGGCAAAGAAGATGAAAATATTTTGATATTTTCCTTTGAAAGAACAACCTTTTAATGCCATTAAAACAAAACCTATAGCAGCCTATGATATTATTAACAACATAAGAAACCTATTGTTTCCCAAACATTAGGTAGATACCAAATAGAATCCAGAAGAGAATTACCATGAGAATAAGCTGAGAAATGAAACTGACTAACTAGAAGAGAGAAGAGAGAAACGAGAGAGAGAGAAAGAGAGAGAAGGAGAGAGAGAAACGAGAGAGAGAGAGAGGAGAGCGAGAAGAGAGAGAGAGAGAAGTTAATTGGTGTATTGTTTATGATAAACACTTAGAAGATATAGTTAATACTGTGTTTACACCATTGTCATCTGGAAGGACAGTTTCGACCCTTAAAGCGCCAGCAGGGTTGGAATACTACCAGTAAAGAAACCTCCTATATTCATAATCCCATAAGCAAAGAAGTTCATGGAAAGAAAAAAAAACCGATTTAGAAAAAGGAGAGAGAGGAGGAGAGAATACTTACTTGATCAGAGTGGATCAAGTACCCATTTTTCTCTAGGCCATCAGTTTTGCTTGAGCAAATGTTAATAACAAAACTACCAATAACCACTAACAAAATCTATCAGTAAACACTATTCAGGTACAATAATACTAAACCGGTAGAGTGGGTTGAAACTATGGGGGAGACAGATTTCATTTACGATAAACAATGCTGATTTACATACCTTTTTGCTGGTGGGTATTCCACACAACATCATACTAACTTGAAGATTATACTCTCACTACGGTTTGCTCCATAGGGAAATACCCCTAGAAAGAATAACCTGAGTTATGAAGTTATAGACGACACAGATACACACACTCAAATCTACCACTACAATTGTCTGGAGATGGATTGGCAATTTATGGATTTGTTTTTCTTGAGAAGATAATTTTGTGATCAATGACAATAAGAATAATGAAACAAATGATGGAAAAGTAACAATGGCTGATGGGAGTTACTTTGCCACAGCAAAATAGTCTAAGTGTTTGAATAAAACGCTACCAAAAAGCAAAAACAACAATAAGGACAGCTGTACAATGAAACAACTCTATAGACAAGACACCTTTAGTAACTGTCCTTTTATAAAATGTGCCTTGATATAAAGGATGTTAGAGCAATATACTAAGTCATCTATATAATATCTTCCATGGGTATGATATATTGAAATAAGTCTTACCCTAAGGGGTAACACCTGGCCATGGTTCCCACACTGGCATCTGTTACGCTTTTTCCCAAACATACTGGTAGTTGAGTCACCAAAATAAGAAATGCTGCAGCTGTAGTGAGCCACTGATGCACGCATCAGAAAGAAGAGAGTAAACCTACTCCAATTTACAAAGGACTCATTGCAAGCTATAAGAAACAAGAAATCATTTAATTCTGTCTCTACAATTGTCACTACTAATTAACAGGACTGCCATGGGAGGAAGTAAATATGAGCAATTACTCTGTGAACCTTAATTTTGTGCTTGCATAAAACATTGTAAGAAGGAAGTAGTTACATTGTCTATACTGGTTATGTCTACAGTTTTAATCATTGGTATAAACACATCTTAGCAGCCACTGGTTAATAAAACTATGCCTTTTGTATGGAGATACTCTGCATTCAACCACTAACTTACCATAATGGATACCAACTATAAAACTGCTGTGTTATCGGCAATGTCAACATGGAACTGGTCACATGTTGTAAGTATACAAGGGTCATCAAGTAAAGTGTCCTTACTAATACTTGAAGTATTAGTACAAGCAATAGAAGAGAGGATAATTGTCTCACTGTATCACCCTGTCATCACAGGCTTACCACTGGGAATGTACCTGAGTATGATATTAAAGTGGATACTATTAGCCTACAAAGTTATATAGTGGATACATAAGGAACTTGTTTACATAGGAACCTCATTAAAATACTAAGGTCACATTGTCAGGGCGAATTCTAACACCAGTTATTACTATGCTTTTTATGCATTGATGTGGTGTTGTTAATTGGTTGGTGTAATAAACATAACATTGTCAACAGTTAGGTAGCACATACCAACTGATAGATGTTTTGAAGTGCCAAACACTGCATACAAAGAACAGGAGCAAATGATGAATCAGACCAAATACAGGTGGTACTAAATGCTAAGAAGAGCAAAACCAATACCTAGGAGAGAGAGAGAGAGAGAGAGAAGAGAAGAGAGAGAGAGAGAGAGAGAAGAGAATCTAATGTGGGTAATAACATATAAGTGTTCACCCTTATTAATTTTCTCCCAGGCCACAGGTCACTGTCATTGTCAGAGCTAATTTTATTTACCTTGTGGAATATGTGTCACGCCAATAGTCAATCCTGATATGAAATCACCTATTAATAAAGTTAGGGGTATATTCAGAATTCCAATGAACTATTGGCAAGTGAATGAAGGATAAAAGTTCTTCCATTCTTCTCTTTTTGTTGGTGGTTCAAGGCATTCCGAATTGGTTGGGGGAATGCACGCTACAAGTAGCTCTTCCATGTGGGAGGATCTTGATCATATCCAGCTCTCGATACACAGGGACTCTCTCCACTATTGTCATAGCAACGGATTTGTAACCAGGATTGTCAGGGACTGTTGTAGAAGAAATATTGGTATCACTTGTAATTGAAGGGACATCTGTTAGTGTTAAGGTATCATTTTTGCAACAAACGTTCCAGCTATCAAAGAGCAACTTGTGCCATCATAACTTTACTTTTGTTCTGATGGTAAGTGTACGTGTTCGATGACGTAATCATATCGAACGGCTATTCGCTAGCGGATACGCTAATTAAATACTCGAGCGTAACGACAATGCAATTTTTTATGTTATAAATTCGTGCACGTAGAAAGTACTCGATACAATATGATTCTACAACCAAGAAATGTTTGGTATGGAAACGTTATTGTACAAAATACGTCTCATTTGGAACATTTTATAATGAGTATATAATGACCAAGAAAGACCTAGAAGGTAGCATTAAAACTCTTGTTTATGTAGGAAAGTGTAGAAATTGTTGAGATCTGAGGTATGTGACGATTTTTATATTACAATTTTTTTTCAATTATTCTCTATCATAGGGGACTATTCAATATGGTATCGTGATTGGTTGCTACATGACAACTGACATTAAGGTTCTTTCTTTCTGGTTAATTCTTTGTCTATGATTTAACCATCTGGAGCATGTTGGGGTAATTGTAATTAGCTGTAATCATTACAATCATTTATAAAAAATTGTAATTGTAATTGCAATTGTATACCTGTAATTGAGAAGTAGTTTGGATGGTAAGGGCTACTACCCACAATAAATCTAAAGGTTGTCGCAACATGTACTGTACACATGACCATAAATTATATGGCAAGAAAGCGAGAAGTCTGCTATTTTCGAGCACTTGTATAGGGTACTGATAATAGCTATTGTAATTGTGTGTAATTGTATCAATTTTTGTTGTAATTGCTGTGTAAGGTGTAATTGGGTAATTGAAATTGAAATTGGGTGATCAAAAACAGAAGTAATGGTAATTGTAATCAATTACTTTTTTATGTAATTGCCACAAACACTGACTTGAGAAAGAGTTGACAACGAATTTGATTGTCCTCTTACTAATGGAATGGAAGACAAAACTTGAAACTTTTCTCTCTTCAAGAATTAATCATATTGTCATATAGTACATGAATGTACGAACATGTGTCTCACAGACAGTACAGAATCTACAGACAATAGAAAGGAGAAGAAACTCTAGGTTGGTATTAAATTTAGGATAATGACAATTGTACTAAAACATTGATGTATTAAAATATTATTAAATATATATTGCTATGAAAAAATCATTAGTTATAATAATATAAAAGAAAAAATAATGATTATAAATCATTTTCTAACATAAGCGTCTTTTACTTGTAGTTTCTTTCCTAATAATTACTCAACGAAAACCAAAGCCGTACGTTATGGTTCTTGATAGAAAAGCTGCCACGTATTGGTATTGTTAAGCGTCAATGGAACATTCTATTACTGAAAGGCTGATTACAAAGCAAGTAGTTTAACGTTTTTGTAAACTTAACATAACACAACTTATTTTCAATCACACATGCAAACATACGCATGACTAGCATGCTAATTCTTACCAGAAGTGCTCATGTGCTTTGGTATAGCTATCAAAGTTTTTCCTTTTTTAGACTGACTTTAACAACACAGGTACTCCGCCCTTTGAAATGTTGTTCTCTTTATGTGTCCTCTCTGATTGGATTTTGAAGAAGTCAGTGTGTGAACTAAATTAATAACTTAGTCAAGTATTTAGTGAAAGTGGACCACATGATTGTTTTATGTCATAGTATACCTGTTTTGTAACTTAATAAACTACAACGATCTCAGTAATTAAATCACAATATTGTAAAACCCATAGCATTAAAATAAGTAATAATAAATGTCTCTTTTTACCAATTAATAGTAATATTATTTTACTGCACTTGCAATAGCCTTTTATCAAAGTAATTTGGCAATTTTTGACATTGCAGACTCCTCCACCGAAATTATAATAATAATAAATAGCTACTAACTTATGTTTAATTTGTCCCCAAAAATACAATTAAAACTTCTTCTGAATAGTTGATTTTCTCTATTCAGTGCCGTCCTTTTTTCTTCCTGGATTCTGCAGAACACACATAGAAACAGTATCAGTCATTGTAACTAAATATATCTGAAAAAAAAAAGTCTTAGTAGAATAAAATGGGAATGACGTTTCATGGTCATCACTTGATGTTTATCAATGTGAATTTAGCCGATTAAATAGTCTCGTATTAAATTAACATTGTAAACCAATAGCCATTAAATCTAGAAAAATTAATAATACATACTTAAAACATAGCAAATATAGTAATAATTTAATCCTTTCAAGAAAGACAATCCTTTACTGCCAAGGAATTTGACAAGTTGTGACATTGCAGACTCCTCCCACCTATAATATATAATAAAATAAAGAGCTACTAACTTATATTATAATTGTCATCACAATAACTCTATTCGGATTGGTGATTTTCTCTTGATTCATATAGCCGTAATTCTTTTGCAGAAACACACATAGAAAAACGTATCATCATTATTATAAAATATAATTTTATGACTCTATTTGCTCAGCTTCTTTCTTTCTGAATGAGATCTTTAAGAGTTGTACAATAGCTTTTAATTCTAAAACAACAACATCAATATAATTTAAATGAGATAATGAACAGGGGTTAGAACACAAACACTCACTTCATCTCTGCCTGCAATGTTTGCTGTCCCATTAAGATAAGAGTCTTCATAAACTCTAAGTGGATATAATATATTATGTATTAAAAGAAAACATAAAAGTGTTTCTCTCTTTCTCTCTCTTTCAAGTTCATCAACTCTCTTGTCTCTCCTTAAGCTTGTCATCCCGTGCTCATCTCATAGTTTGACTGCAGACAATTGCTCATATAATTTTTGTCAAAGATCAAAGAGAGGTTAAAAAAATGATCTGATCATATAAAATGAATGATAATACAAACATTGAATTGATCTCAAGAGGAATGAAGGAGCCTGAGGTCTTCAAATATTTTTAAATTATGTGTGTTAGTAATACAATATTGTATGATATCTTATACTCTTATCTTCTTCGTAGTTCAGTCACAACACTTGTAACTCCAAACAATAGTCATCTCTCTATTAATAATACAATAGAATAGTAAATGACACAAAATCAAATTAAGATATAGTATCCAGATCATCTTTAACCATCACTTCATTATAATATGTATATTTAATAAACAGATACTCTATAGGCATTAGTCGCTTAGTTAGTGTGTTGTACCTCATCATATTTCCCCTGGTGAATGAACTTTGGTGTGTAATTTCTCTAAAATATCACTTGGAGTCTTGTCAGTTCAGCAGTAACCTCTAATGAAAAGTAATAATATCCATATTAGGAGACATCCAGAATGTCTAATAAAATTAATTTATTTTGTGGTTAATTATATATAATTAACCACAAATATAAATTAATGGGATTAGACATTCTCCTAATATGGATATTACGTCTTCAACTTTATTATCAAATTTCAAACTAACTTACCTCAAAACACAAGTCTTCTGTTACAAAAAGCAACAATGACAGGGAATTTTTAAGATCACCTACTATAACAACTTAGACAAGAACAATATTTGCCCAGCAGAATGAGCATGACACGATTACCATTACTGAATAAAAAAAATTGTATGCAAAGACCAGATGTCCTAATGATTTTTATTGGGTATACTGAAGTATTATATGATCATTTGACATAGCCACATGCTCTAAAAACATCTGGTATTTGTACTTTTGAAATCTATACTATATTATATGCAACTCTTACTTATTGAATGGTGTAGTTATATGTATATATATTCAAGATGACTCAATCATTTCAAATATACCAAAATGAGATATACCAAAATGAGAAATAATTACTTGATACAATAAAGCTATCATTAATAGATGCCTCTTCAAAATATGTTGTGTAAGGCTGAAAAAATTTTTCATGCATTCGTTCATATTCCCAATGTTGTATTTGCCATCCTTGGATACATCAGCATCTTTGAAGAAGAGGTCAAACCATTTCATTACTCATGTGGCAATTGTCTTCATAAATGACTCATTTCTCATAAGTAATGACTCCGCTACTGTCAGTATCTACTACATCAAAACACAATTGGCATAATCATTTACTCGCTTTTTTATAGTCACGTTTTTCAACAAGCAACTTTTTCATGTTGTCAGCAAACTCGTCTTTGTTAACTGGTTTTCCTCCGTCTCCTAATCCACAACCCCAAATATTATAGATTATCTTGTAATAACGATCTATGCATATCTCCAGTTGCCTTTTTATGATAACAAAACTCTCTGCAAGTAGTTTTAGATCCTTATCAGTGATAAAACCACTCTTGTCTACATCAATTGTTGCTCAAAGCGTGTCTTCATTCTATCTGTAAAAGACATTGTTTCAAAATTAGCAATGCAGGTAAAGAGACAACAAATTTGTCATCAACAGTACTGGCAATATTTTTGGTCAACTTTTATAGACATTTGTAACAGGAAGTAATTGGATCTACTGATAAATGGTAATACTATTTACACTCTCATTCTAGTGTATATCAGAGTGGTTCTTCCTCTAGAGTGTAAACATGTCTTCCCCTTCACTGAGTAGAGTGTAAACATGAGACAGAAATAACAAAGTAAATGTGTTGGACAGGTGGCAGTAGTTATGATAAACTCAGAAATTAGACTGTATCTAGTAGACTAATTGTCTATGGTAGTTGATATCCATTGTATGTAGTCAATGTGTTGTTGGTTATTCCATTATACAACTTATGTCAGCCCTTAATCTTTTAAATTCAGTATTTATCTTCAGTTGTAGTTTTTCTACTCGCTCAATAAAAGGTCACTCCATCACTTTAAAGTTACCATAATAGCAGTTGTTTTCCTCATGTCACATTGTCAATGACCTTAGCGTCTGTCCTAATGTGTTACTGACCATTGTAGTACACCAATACTTAATGTTATGTGTTATCAATAATTCATAAGAATATTTTACATTCCACCAAAGATTTGGTGGATTTTTCAAATTTGTCAAATTACTTCCCCTCCAATATTTCCTGATATACAATATATATAAACTCGTTACCATAACAACTGGCAAAAGGATTAATATACTTGTCATACTAGTACATTAAAATCTTATAGGAAGCCTTAGACAGTGGTTTCTTGGTGTTCTGGAGTCTTCTTAATTGATGTTTAATGTGTTACCTAAACAAAGATAGATTGTCCTAAACCATCAACATAAATTATAAAGCAGGTGCTGTAATGAATATTGTTATAACCTGATAAGTAATTATTTAATGCTCATAACACTTATTAATATACAATAATTAATAGACTGATACTATTTATAGAACACAGCTGAATATACTGACTGATACTATTTATAGAACACAGCTGATTTAACCAGAACTGATACTATTTATAGAACAGAGCTTGATGATACCCCAACTGACCACTTTGAGACCTTTCTTTGCAAATACAACAGCATTGGGAACAGTTGGAAACAGATAAGCTGAACTAAATTGTTTAAAGAATCCATAAACGATTTAGAGCTTCACAAAGTGGAGTGGGTGGGGCTGCAATGAGAACTTGAATATCATACCTATCTAATTCAGAGACTACTACCTACCGAGAAGAAGTTAGTTTATTTAACAAGTATGAAGATGTGGGTAGTAGTTACCTGCTCTAACATTGCCATACCCATGGAGTCAATGAAACCAATTGGTCCACAATCCAATATAATAGTGTGATAAGAAAGATGAAGAACGTCTTCTATGTCATGATCATGTGACAGTCACATGACATTTACTTAAGGTATGCTTATTACCATTATTGTAATTTGATTCACTAATTGGCTGGACTTGATCTTGAACACCCAAGATTGTTGGACTTGATAACATTACTTCACCATTTCTTGTTAAATCACCACCTTCTTTGAACATAGATATGCTAGTTAAATTAGTCTGAGAAAGGGATAGAGAAAAAGAGGCAAAGAGATGAAATTGTAAAAAAGTCGAATTTCAAAACTTACTACACCATTTTTAATTTCAAGAGATGCTATCTCTTGAATGTTTCATTTAAATATTACAAATTATGTCAAAACAGTCAGTATTCATAGAGTCAATGGTAATTAACCTGCTATACTTTATGGTCCTTGAAATCAACTTGATGACAATTGATACCCCATTAATGAAGAGTTGAGACCTGAACACATTACAATTGGCAAAATACAGTGGTGCATTAAACTGATAAATATATATTCCTGAAAGCCGATGAACCTAGAATACCAAAAAATGATTACAATTTTTTTACTTTATTTTTACTTTCATATCTTCAATATTGTAATCAATGTGTTTGTTACTCAAAGTGTGAGGAAATGTCCCAATCACTATAATTTTCTTCCAAGGCCACAGTTTTCACTGTCATTGTCAGAGCTAATTTTATTTACCTTGTGGAATATGGGTCACGCCAATAGTCAATCCTGATATGAAATCACCTATTAATAAGTTAGGGGTATATTTCAGAATCCAATGAATTTATTGGCAAGTGAATGAAAATAAAGTTCTTCCATTCTTCTCTTTTTTTTTGAAATTGATTGTCCTCTATCTAATGGAATTGGAAGACAAACTTGAAACTTTTCTCTCTTCAAGAATTAATCATATTGTCAATATAGTACATGAATGTACTGAAACATGTGTCTTCACAGACAGTACAGAACTACAGACAATAGAAAGAGAAGAAACTCCTAGGTTGGTATTAATTTATGATAATGACAATTGTAATAACATTTATTTATTAAATATTCATTAAATATATATGCTATGAAAAAATCATTTAGTTATAATAACTATAAAAAGAAAAATAAATGATTATAAATCATTTCTACATACAGCGTTCTTTCTACTATGTAGTTTCTTTCCTACTAATTACATCAACGAAAACAAAGCAGTACGTTATGGTTCTTGATAGAAACGATGCACGTATTGTTATTGTTAAGCGTCATGTAACATTCTATTACTGAAAGGCTGATTGACACAGCATAGTTAACGTTTTTGTTAACTTACATAACACAATGTATTTCAATTCACACACGCAAACATATGCATGCTAAATTTCTTACCAGAAGTGCTCATGTGCTTTGCTATAGCTATCCAAGTATTCTCCTTTTTTAGACTGACTTTGAACAAACACAGGTACTCCTGCACTTTGGAAATAAGTTGTTCTCTTATGGTGTCCTCTTCTGATTGGATTTTGTTTAGTAGATCACTGTGTTGTAACTAAATAATACGAAAAAGACAAGTATTTAGTAAAAGAGTGGACACATGGATGAATGTTTTCATGTCATCACTTTTATCTTTATCAATGTGAATTTTATACTATAACTATTAAATTATCACATTGTAAACCCATAGCATAAAATCTTAGAATAATTAATAATACATGATGTCTATTATTAGCAGATTATAATAGTAATATTAATTTTACTGCTTACTTGCAATTCCCTTTTCTGCCAAAGTAATTTGGACAATGTTTGTGACATTGCAGACTCCTACACCTATAATTATAATAATAAATAGAGAGCTACTAACTTATGTTATAATTGTCATACAGTTAATTCTTCTTCTGATTGGTAATTTTCTCTTGATTCATATAGCCGTAGTTCTCTCTGCAGAACACACATAGAAACAGTATCATCATATATACTAAATGTACTTTATATGACTCTATTTGCTCAGCTTCTTTCCGAATGAGATCTTTAAAGTTGTACCAATAGCTTTTAATTCCTAAAACAACATCATCAAAATAATTAAATGAGATAATGAGCAGGGTTAGACAAAATATGTAGACACAACCATTCACTTCATTCTATGCCTGCAATGTTGCTGTCATTAAGATAAGAGTCTTCATAAACTCTAAGTGGATATAATATATGTACTAAATGAACATAAAGTGTTTTCTCTCTTTCTCTCCTTTCAAGTTCATCACTCTCTCTGTCTCTCTCCTTAAGCTTGTCATACCTTGCTATCTCCTAGTTTTGATGCAGACAATTGTTCATATAATTTTTTCTAAAGAATCAAGAGAAAGTTCAAAAATTGATCTGATCATACAAATTTGAATTGATAATACAAACATTGAATTGATATCAAGAGTAATGAAGGAGCCTGAGTGTCTTCAATTAATTTTAAATTATGTGTGTTATAATACAATATTGTTATGATATCTTATCACCTCTCTTCTTCTTCGTAGTTCAGTCACAACACATTGTAACTCCCAACAATAGTCATCTCTCTATTAATAATACAATATTGTTATGATATCTTATCACCTACTCTTCTTCGTATTCAGTCACAACACATTGTAACTCCCAACAATAGTCATCTCTTTATTAATAATACAATTCTTCGTAGTTCAGTCACAACACATTGTAACTCCCAACAATAGTCATCTCTTTTATTAATAATACAATTCTTCGTAGTTCAGTCACAACACATTGTAACTCCCAACAATAGTCATCTCTTTATTAATAATACAATTCTTCGTAGTTCAGTCACAACACATTGTAACTCCCAACAATAGTCATCTCTTTATTAATAATACAATTCTTCGTAGTTCAGTCACAACACATTGTAACTCCCAACAACATCATCTCTCTATTAATAATACAATAGAATAATAAATGACACAAACAAATTAAGATATAGTATCCAGATCATCTTTACCATCACTTCATTATAATAATGTATATTTAATAAACAGATACTCTATAGGTATTAGTTACTTGGTTGAGTGTGTGTGTGTCCTCATCACATATTTAATAAACAGATACTCTATAGGTATTAGTTACTTAGTTGAGTGTGTGTGTACCTCATCATATTTTCCCTCTGATGTATGAACGTTGGCGTGTAATTTTTTCTAAAATATCACTTGAGTCTTGTCAGTTCAGCAGTAACCTCTCTAATGAAAAGTAATTAATATCCATATTAGGAGACATCCCAGAGTGTCTAATACAATTAATTTATTTTTGTGGTCAATTATATATAATTAACCACAAAAAATTAATGGGGATTAGACATTCTCCTAATATGGATATTATGTCTTCCAACTTTATCATCAGAATTCAAACTAACTTACCTCAAAACACAAAGTCTTCTGTTACAAAAGCAACAATGACAGGGAATTTTTAAGATCACCTATAACAACTTAGACGAGAACAATATTTGCTAGACGAGAACAATATTTGCCCAGCAGAATGAGCATGACACGATTACCAGTTACTGAATAAAAAAATTGCATGCAAGGACCAGGTGTCCTCATGATTTTTATTGGTATACTGAAGTGTATTGATCAGTTGACATAGCCACATGCTCTAAAAACATCTGGTATTTGAACTTTTGAAATCTTATACAATTACTATGCAACTCTCACTTATTGAACAGTGTAGTTATATTTATATTCAAGATGACTCAATCATTTCAAATTATATCAAAATGAGAAACAATTACTTGATTACATAATTATTGATATTAAAGTAATAGATGTCTCTTCAATATAAGTTATCATTAATAGAGGCCTCTTCAATAATTTAAGGCTGAAAAATTTTTCATGCATTCGTTCATATTCCCAATGTTGTATTTTGCCATCCTTGGATATGTCAGCATCTTTGAAGAAGAGTCAACCATTTCATCACTCATGTGGGCAATTGTCTTCATGAAATGACTCATTTCTTCATAAGTAATGACTCCGTCATTGTCAGTATCTACTACATCAAAAACAAGATTGGCATAATCATTTACTCGCCTTTTATAGTCAGGTTTTTCAAGCAATTTTTTCATGTTTGTCAGCAAACTCGTCTTTGTTAACTGGTTTTCCTCCGTTTCCCAATCCACAACCCCAAATATTATGGATTATTTTGTAATAATGATTTGGCATCTCCGGTTGCCTTTTTATGCATAACAAAACTCTCTGCAAGTAGTTTTAGATCCTTATCAGTGATAAAACCACTCTTGTCTACATCCAATTGCTCAAAGCGTGTCTTCATTCTATCTTAAAAGACATTGTTTCAAAATTAGCAGCACAGGTAGACACAAAAAAATTTGTCATCAACAGTACTAGCAATATTTTGGTCAACTTTTATAGACATTTGTAACAGGAAGTAACTAGATCTACTGATAAATGGTAATACTCAATTTATTAAATAATGTATAATCAGAGTGGTTCTTCCCCTTCATAGTAGAGTGTGAACATGTCTTCCTCTTCAATAGTAGAGTGTAAACATGAGACAGAAATAACAAGTAAATGTGTTGGACAGGTGGCAGTAGTTTTATGATAAACTCAGAACTTAGACTGTATCTAGTAGACTAATTGTCTATGTTTAGTTGATGTCCATTGTATGTAGTTAATGTGTTGTTAGTTATTCTATTATACAACTTATGTTAGCCCTTAATCTTTTTAAATTCAGTAATTTATCTTCAGTTGTAGTTGTTCTATTCACTCAATAAAAGGTCAGTCCATCACTTTTAAGTTACCATAGTAGCAGTTGTTTTCCCTCATGTCATATTGTCAATGATCTTAGCGTCTGTCCTAATGTGTTACTGACCATTGTAGTACACCAATACTTAATATTATGTGTTTATCAATAATTCATAAGAATATTTTACATTCCACCAAAGATTTGGTGGATTTTTCAAATTTGTCAAATTACTTCCCCTCCAATATTTCCTGATATACAATATATATAAACTCGTTACCATAACAACTGGCAAAAGAATTAATATACTTGTCATAATAGTACATTAAAAATCTTATAGGAAGCCTTAGACAGTGGTTTCTTGGTGTTCTGGAATCTTCTTAATTGATGTTTCAAGTGTTACCTAAACCAAAGATAGATTGTCCTAAACCATCAGACATAAGCAGTGCTGTAATGAATATTGTTATAACCTGATAAGTAATTATTTAATGCTCATAACACTTATTAATATGCAATAATTAATAGACTGATACTATTTATAGAAACACAGCTGAATATACTGACTGATACTATTTATAGAACACAGCTGATTTACCAGACTGATACTATTTATAGAACAGGGCTTGATGATACCCCAACTGACCACTTTGAGTCCTTTCTTTGCGAATACAACAGCATTGGCAACAGTTGGAAACAGATAAGCTGAACTAAATTGTTTTAAGTATCCATAACAATTTAGAGCTTCACAAAGTGGAGTGTGTGGGGCTGCAATGAGAACTTGAATATTGTACCCATTTAATTCAGAGACTACCTGAGAAGAATAGTTAGTTATTTAACAAGTATGAAGAGTGTGTAGTAGTACCTGCTCTAACATTGCCATACCCATGGAGTCAATGAAACCATTGTCCACAGTCCAATATAATAGTGTGATAAGAAAGATGAAGAACGTCTTCTATGTCATGATCATGTGACCGTCACACGACATTTACTTAAGGTATGCTTATTACCTTTATTGTAATTTGCTAGATTTGATTCACTAATTGGCTGGACTTGATCTTGAACACCAAGATTGTTGGACTAGATAACATTTACTTCACCATTTTCTTGTTAAATCACCACCTTCTTTGAACATAGATATGCTAGTTAAATTAGTCTGAGAAGGGATAGAGAAAAAAGAGGCAAAGAGATGAAATTGTAAAAAGTTCGAATTTCAAAACTTACTACACCATTTTTTAATTTCAGGAATGCTATCTCTCAAAATGTTTCATTTAAATATTACAAATTATGTCAAAACAGTCAGTATTCATAGAGTCAATGGTAATTAACCTGCTATACTTTATGGTCAAAACATCCTTGAACATCAACTTGATGACAATTGATACCACATTCAATGAAGAGTCGAGACCTGAACACATTACAATTGGCAAAATATAGTGGTGCATTAAACTGATAAATATATATTCCTGAAAGCCTATGAACCTAGAATACCAAAAAACAATTACAATTTTTTTACTTTATTTTTACTTTCATATCTTCAATATTGTATCAATGTTTTGTTACTCAAAGTGTGAGGAAATGTCCAATCACTAACCTCTCCTAATTCAGGAGAATATGGTCTATGAAAAGTTTATAGTAAATGTGAACAAAGATAAGATATTAATACGCACAGAATAGTTTGAGTGACAACACCAAATAGACTAAGACTAGTCCTATTCCTAAACCAATATCAAGTCCAATGAACAAAGTGGCACAAAATACAACTAGCCATACAAACTAGATAAATAAAAATAAACCAAATTTAATTAAATTTTCTTTGTCTCTGTCTTGTTATTAATTAATTAATTAATTAGTTTATTAATGACTTATTGTATGACAGCATTGACTGGAGTAAGTGATTTAATGAATAGATACAAAATGCCTTTAAATATATTTATTATGATGTTGAGCTTTCTTGAGAAGATAATTTGTGACATCAATGACAATAAGAATAATGAAACAAATGATGGAAGTCACAATGGCTGATGGAGTTACTTTGCCAAGAAAAAGGAGTCTCAGTATTTGAATAAAACGCTACAAAAGCAAAACAACAATAAGGACAGTTGTACAATGAAACAACTCTATACAAGACCCCTTTGTAACTGTCTTTAACATATATGTGCCTTTGATATCAACTGATGTTAAGGCAATATACCAATATCATTCTATATATATTATTAAGATCATCCATGCACATGTACATTGAAATAATTCTTTACCCTAGGTGTAACACCTGGCCCTGGTTCCACACTAGCATCTGTTACGCTTTCTCCCAACATAACTGGTAGTTGAGTCACCAAAAAAGAGAATGCTGCAGCTGTAGTGTAGCCACTGATGAAAGCATCAGAAAGGAAGAGAGTAACTACTCCCAATTTAACAAGACTCATTGCAATCTATAATAACGAAGTCATTTAATTAACTTTTTGTGATGGACTCCATTCTTCTTCAGGTAATGTTCGTATCTATCAATGAACAAAATTTAGAATGTATCATAAAATGATTTTACAGTTGTGTCCAGATATGAGGTTAGTGTTAAATGTTACTACTGACTTTTCAAAATCTGACAACAAATTAACTGCAAAAATATTTGACTTGTCAAGTTTATAGCCATCACAAGTACGAACAGCATTTCAAGCCTCCTCTGGTGTAGAATACTCAATAAAAAGAACCTAATAATTATAAACCAACATAATAATTAATAAACCAACCTAATGGTTAATAAATCTATAAACATCTGTCCATTTGTCAATATATCTACTCATTCATCCATCCTTCCATTATAAAAAGGGTTGTGGTCAATTGGTCATTGTTATACTATTTCAAACTACATTCAGGGATTCATACAGGGGGGGGGAAACCTGGGATTTCCCCTTCCAAACTCCAGTTTCCCCCCCCAAGAAGTTTCACTTTGTACATAACAATAATGAGATTGATTAATAAAAACAATTGCTCTTCTTAAAGCATGCAGTCTTGTTATTTACAATAACCGTTTCCCCCCCCTAAGAAAAATCCTGTATGAATCCCTGACATTTAATACAGATGTATTCCTGTTTCTATTATCTTACCCTTTAAATATTCCTTTATCATCAGTGGGGTAATATTCTGAGACAATGTCACCAAAACGTCCCAACACTTTCTTCAGTACAGTTTTCAGTTTCTCCATACGATCAGGTCCTACTTTAGGAGCATGGTCAACAACAACCAATATCTCCCTGCTCTTATCCACACATGGTCTATTTTTTCAATATATCTCCAAGGAGATCTAGAGATGTAATTGTTATTATAACTTTAATTATTTTATACTAAGTCAATAGTATATAATAAAATTATGTATATTATTAAAATTTATAAGTACCTTCATCGCTAATATTATCTATATAATCATCTGGATCAGAGAATTCGTGATCAGACAATAATTCTCTCACTTCATCCATTTTATGCACGTGGTCAAGAAGACTGGCAGCCACGCCACGCCACGCCACCCGGAAGCGGAAGTAACATGGCTTACCATGATAATATGGGAAACGTCCCAGACTGTAACAGATGATAACGAGTGATAATGAATTGATTGTAATTAGCTATCTAATCTGAAAAGGTATATCTAAAAAATCAGAATGCAGAAATTGCATTGAATTGAATCCTTCAGCAATTTTATCTTCTTTTTGGACAATCTTTTGTCTTTTAGCTTTCTGTAATCCTCCTGCCTGTAGCTGTAGAGTAGTGATTAATCCCAAATTGTCTAACGTTAGACAATTTGGGATTAGACATTTTGGGGATGTCTCCTAATATGGATATTATGTCTTCCAACTTTATCGTCAGAATTCAAGATAACTTACCTCAAAACACAACGCTTTCTGTTATGTAACAGAAAACTTTGTGTTTTGAGGTAAGAAGAACAAGAAGCAACAATGATAAGATCACCTATAACAATTTATAACAATTTATGAGCATGATAAGATTACCAGTTACTGAATAGAAAAACTGTATGCAAGGACCAGATGTCCTCATGATTTTTATTGGGTATACTGGAAGAGTATATTGATCATTTGACATAGCCACATGCTATAAGCAAAAAAGATCTGGTATTTGAACTATTATTATGCAACTCTCATTCATTGAAAGGTGTATACAATCTATTCTATTATATGAATTGTACTTCAAGATGACTCAATCATTGCAAATTATACCAAAATGAAAATAATTACTTGATTACAATACTTATATTGATATTAAAGTTATCATTAGTAGATGTCTCTTCAATAACATGTTGTTAAGGCTTAAAAAACTTTTCATGCATTTGTTCATATTCCCAATGTTGTATTTTGCCATCCTTGGATATGTCAGCTTCTTTGAAGAAGAGGTCAACCATTTCATCACTCATGTGGGCAATTGTCTTCATGAAACGACTCATTTCTTCATAAGTAATGACTCCGTCATTGTCAGTATCTACTACATCAAAAACAAGATTGGCATAATCATTTACTCGCCTTTTATAGTCAGGTTTTTCAAGCAATTTTTCATGTTGTCAGCAAACTCGTCTTTGTTAACTGTTTTTCTCCGTCTCTCCAATCCACAACCCCAATATTATGGATTATTTTGTAATAACGATCTATGGCATCTCCAGTTGCCTTTTTATTTATAACAAAACTCTTCGCAAGTAGTTTTAGATCCTTATCAGTGATAAAACCACTCTTGTCTACATCCAATTGCTCAAAGCGTGTCTTCATTCTATCTGTAAAAGACATTGTTTCAAAATTAGCAGCACAGGTAAAGAGACAACAAATTTGTCATCAACAGTACTGGCAATATTTTTGGTCAACTTTTATAGACATTTGTAACAGGAAGTAACTAGATCTACTGATAAATGGTAATATTATTCACACTCTTATCTTCCTCCTTAATAAATAGACCGTAAACATTAGTGTTGTTTTAGTTAACTATAACTAATACTAAAATATTTTTAGTAGAGAGTAAAAATTTTAGTTAACTATAATTAATATTTTTTCAAATGTTACTATAACTATAACTAAACTAAAATTAAAACTTTCCTTTGAACTATAACTAATGCTAAATTAAATAGCCTCAATTATATAAGTTATTAACCACATAGAATGTTAAAGCATTTAGCATAATTATCATGTTAGGTAGTGCATGCCTGAGTTGTTTGTGCATTTAACTTTCCATGCATGAGTGATTTTTCTTGTTATTATAGTTAAGCTTAACTAGAAGCATGACAGTTAGTATAGCAGCTGGTCCTGGTAGGCCAAGAGAAAGTGGAATATGGCAATACTTTCCTTGAAAAAAACAAGTGTTTGGTTGATTAACAAAAGTGATGGTGCTTAATGTGGCTTCAGTTTTAAACATGACTATAACTAATACTATAACTAAATAATAAATTAGCATTAATACTATAACTAATACTATAACTAAATTAAAATTAGCATTAATACTATAACTAATACTAAAACTAAAAAAAACATATATTTAACCTTTACTATAATTAAACTAAAGACAGCAATAACAAGTAAATGTGTTGGACAGGTGGCAGTAGTTATGATAAACTCAGAACTTAGACTGTATCTAGTAGGCAAGTTCTCTATGTTAGTTGATGTCCATTGTATGTGTTGTTGGTTATTCCATTATACAACTTATGTCAGCCCTTAATATTTTTAATTCAGTATTTATCTTCAGTTGTAGTTGTTCTACTCACTCAATAAAAGGTCAGTCCAACACTTTTAAGTTACCATAGTAGCAGTTGGTTTCCTCATGTCACATTGTCAATGATCTTAGCGTCTGTCCTAATGTGTTAATGACCATTCTGATACACTGATGACAACATGACAATTTAGGATTTGAGTGTTAACTTGAAACATTGTGACTGTCTTACTTAGTGACGAATACAAATAGACACACTTTGTGTTTATGAAAACTTGTGATTTAGTACTACATTACATTCTTCCAAATTTTGTTGATTGTTTTAGAGCTAAAGATTTTGTTTAATTTATTTTTTTGATAATAATAATTCATAAGAAAATTTTGCATTGCGCCAAAAAACTTGTCAAATTACCTCCCTCCAATATTTCCTGATAATACAATATACATAAACTTGTTACCATAACAACTGGCAAAAGAATTAATATACTTGTCATAATAATACATTAAAAATGTTACATGAAGCCTTAGACAGTGGTTTCTTGATATTTTGGAGTCTTCTTAATTGATGTTTCATGTGTTACCTAAACCAAAGATAGCAGTGCCTAAAATTTGCTATTTTTAACACTGCCCAAGGCCCCAAGCAACTAAAGATGCATTAATCAGTGAGGAGAGAGTTTGAAGAAAGGTTACAATCACATGACATACAATTATTTAAACACAAGTATTATAATAGAAATCAAAATTTGACTATGGAAGGTGTTACCAAGTCAGAGTTACTGGAGGAAGTTCCAAAAAATTTTGAGATCTGCAGACTTTGGCACTTTGCACTAATGGCTAATGCACTTTGCAGTCAAAGCTATAAAAGGACCTTGGAGGCTTGAATTATTGGAAGTTTATCACTACCCAATTTTAGATTATCACTACCCATTTGGGCAATGATACCCTCATATTTTTTAGGCCCTGAAAGATAGACTGTCCTAAACCATCAGAAATAAGTACAAAGCAGGTGGTGTAATGAATATATTATTATAACCTGCCTGATAAGTAATTATTTAATAATTACTCATAACATTATATTATTATGCATATAATTAATAGACTGATACTATTAATAGAACACAGCTTGATTATACTAGACTGATACTATTTATAGAACACAGCTTGATTATACCAACTGACCACTTTGAGACCTTTCTTTGCAAATACAACAGCATTGGCAACAGTTGGAAACAGATAAGCTGAACTAAATTGTTTAAAGAATCCATAACGATTTAGAGCTTCACAAAGTGGAGTGGGTGGGGCTGCAATGAGAACTTGAATATTGTACCCATTTAATTCAGAGACTACCTGAGAAGAATAGTTAGTTATTTAACAAGTATGAAAAGTGTCTAGTAGTACCTGCTCTAACATTGCCATACCCATGGAGTCAATGAAACCAATTGGTCCACAGTCCAATATAATAGTGTGATAAGAAATACAAGGAAAGTCTTCTGTTTATGATCATGTGACAGTCACATGACATATACTAGTATATATATTACCATTATTGTGATTTGCTAGATTCAATTCGTTTTTAAGACTATTTGGCTGGACTTGTTCTTGAACATCCAACATTGTTGGACTAACTTCACCATTTTTAATTTCAGGGATGCTATCTTTTGAATGTTTCACCTAAATATTACAAATAATGTCACAACAGTTAGTACTTATAGACTCAATGGTAATTAATCTGCCATACCTTATGGTAGCATTGTTCAAAACATCCTTGAACATCAACTTGATGACAATTGATACCACATTCAATGAAGAGTCGAGACCTGAACACATTACAATTGGCAAAATACAGTGGTGCATTAAACTGATAAATATATATTCCTGAAAGCCGATGAACCTAGAATACCAAAAACAATTACAATTTCTTAAATTTTCTTACTTTCATATCTTCAATATTGTAATCATTGTGTTTGTTACTCAAAGTGTGAGGAAATGTCCAATCACTAACCTCTCCTAATTCAGGAGAATATGGTCTATGAAAAGTTATATAGTAAATGTGAACAAAGATAAGATATTAATACGCACAGAATAGTTTGAGTGACAACACAAAATAGACTAAAGACTAGTCCTATTCCTAAACCAATATCAAGTCCAATGAACAAAGTGGCACAAAATACAACTAGCCATACAAACTAGATAAATAAAAATAAACCAAATTTAATTAGATTTTCTTTGTCTCTGTCTTGTTATTAATTAATTAATTAGTTATTAATGTTTTAGGTGACTTATTGTATGACATACAAAATGCCTTTAAATATATTTATTATGATGTTGAGTTGTGTATAATGTATTCCATTATATTAGTACAGTGTAGTAATGTATCTATCTATCTGTCTACCTTACCATGTCTGGCAAATGAAGATGAAAATATCTTTTGATATCTTTCACTTGAAAGAACAATCCTTTTAATGCCATTATAACAATAACACTGACAGCAGCCTATGAATATTATTAACAACAATAATAATAATAAACATATTGTTCACAAACATTAGGTAGAGGACCAAATAGGAATCCAAGAAAGAGAATTACAATGAGAACTAAGAATGAAGAAATGAAACTGACTAACTAGAGAGAGAGAGAGAAAAGAGAAAGAAAGAGAGAAAGAGAGAGAGAGAGAGAGAGAGAGAGAGAGAGAGAGAGAGAGAGAGAGAGAGAGAGAGAGAGAAAGTGTGTGTGTGTGTGTATGTGTGTATGATAAAACACTTAGAAGATGTAGTTATACCTGTGTGTTACCACCAGTGGCATCTTGAAGGACAGTTCGACTTAAAGCTCCAGCACTTGGAATACTACCAGTAAAAGAACCTCCTATATTCATTATCCCATAAGCAAAGAGTTCCTTGAGAATGATATAAAAAGGAGAGAGAGAGAGAGGAGAGAATACTTACTTGATCAGAGTGGATCAAGTACCCATTTTTCTTAGCCATCAGTTTTGCTTGAGCAATGTTAATCACAAAACTAACAATACCAATAACAAAAGCATCAGTAAACACTTCAGGTACAATACTACTAACAGGTAGAGTTGGTTGAAAAACTGGAGAGACAGATTTCATTGACGATAAACAATGATGATATTACATACCATTTTCCTGGTGGTATTCCACCAACATCATTAATAACTTGAAGATTATACTTCTCATTAAGGTTTGCTCCATAGGAAATACCCGTAGAAAGAATAATCTGAGTTATGAAGTTATAGAGGACACAGATACACACACTCAATCTTACCACTAACAATTGTCCTGGGAGATGGATTGGAAATTTAGGGAATTTTTTCTTGAAAATATAATTTGTGACATCAATGACAATAAGAATAATGAAACAAATGATAGAAGTCACAATGGCTGATGGAGTTACTTTGCCAAGAAAAAGCAGTCTCAGTATTTGAATAAAACGCTACAAAAAGCAAAACAACAATAAGGACAGCTGTATAATGAAACAACTCTATATACAAGACACCTTCGTAACTGTCTTTAGTAAATAAGTGCCCTTGATATCAACTGATGTTAGAGCAATATACCAATATCATTCTATATATATTATTAAGATCATCCAATGTATATGTATATTGAAATAATTCTTTACCCTAGGTGTAACACCTGGCCCTGGTTCCACACTGGCATCTGTTACGCTTTCTCCCAACATAACTGGTAGTTGAGTCACCAAAATAGAGAATGTTGCAGCTGTAGTGTAGCCACTGATGAAAGCATCAGAAAGGAAGAGAGTAACTACTCCCAATTTAACAAGACTCATTGTAATCTATAAGTACAATCTTTTGTCTTTTAGCTTTGTGTAATCCTCCTGCCTGTAGCTGTAGAGTAGTGATTAATCCCAAATTGTCTAACGTTAGACAATTTGGGATTAGACATTTTGGGGATGTCTCCTAATATGGATATTATGTCTTCCAACTTTATTGTCAGAATTCAAACTAACTTACCTCAAAACACAAAGTCTTCTGTTACAAAAAGCAATGATGACAGACGAGAACAATATTTGCACAGGAGAATGAGCATGACAGTGTAGTAGCTATAATAATTATAGAGTTGTTTGTGCATTTAGCCTTCCATGCATGAGTGATTGTCTAGTTATTATAGTTAAAACTTAACTGGAAAGCATGGCTACAGTTAGTATAGTCCTACATGGCTACAGTTAGTATAGTCCTATATGGCTACAGTTAGTATAGTCCTGGTAGGCCAAGAGAAAGTGGAGTATGGCAATACTTCAAATATCTTCCTGAAGAAAACAAAGTGTTTGTTTGATTAACAAATGTGGTGGTGCTCAATGTGGCTTCAGTTTTAAACATAACTATAACTAATACTATAACTAAAAATAAATTTTTACCTTTTACTATAAAACTAAACACCTTATGTCTAATACTAGTAAACATGGGCTCCATCTTATTAAATAGTGCATACTCAGAGTGGTTCTTCCTCTTCAATAAGTAGAGTGTAAACATGTCTTCCTCTTCAATTAGTAGAGTGTAAACATGAGACAGCAATAACAAGTAAATGTGTTGGACAGGTGGCAGTAGTTATGATAAACTCAGAAATTAGACTGTATCTAGTAGGCAAGTTAGTTGATCTCCATTGTATGTAGTCAATGTGTTGTTGGTTATTCCATTATACAACTTATGTCAGCCCTTAATCTTTTAAATTCAGTATTTATCTTCAGTTGTAGTTGTTCTACTCACTCAATAAAAGGTCAGCCATCACTTTTAAGTTACCATAGTAGCAGTTGGTTTCCTCATGTCACATTGTCAATGATCTTAGCGTCTGTCCTAATGTGTTAATGACCATTCTGATACACTGATGACAACATGACAAATTTAGGATTTGAGTGTTAACTTGAAACATTGTGACTGTCTTACTTAGTGACGAATACAAATAGACACACTTTGTGTTTATAAAAACTTGTGATTTAGTACTACATTACATTCTTCCAAATTTTGTTGATTGTTTTAGAGCTAAAGGATTTTGTTTAATTTATTTTTTTGATAATAATAATTCATAAGAAATTTTGCATTGCGCCAAAAACTTGTCAAATTACCTCCCTCCAATATTTCCTGATAATACAATATACATAAACTTGTTACCATAACAACTGGCAAAAGAATTAATATACTTGTCATAATAATACATTAAAAATGTTACATGAAGCCTTAGACAGTGGTTTCTTGATATTTTGGAGTCTTCTTATTGTCAGCTTTTGGGCTGAAAAGGTAAGTAAATTAATCACAGCTGCTAAATAATTTATTTGTCTCTTTTGTATCAGATGGATACAGGATTTATAGTCTGGTCATTTCAGGGACGTCTCCTACACAGGAGCCCTCGTACCATGGAAAAATTTTGCCAGTTTCTATGGAGACCACGTCCACCATCTTTGCTTTCAGAAGAAGATATAAAAGTAGATGGATAGATAGAGGAATAGATGAATGTTATCATTTAGTATTTACTCTTTAGAACATTAAAAAGGATTTTAAGAAATATCAGATAATGTTTGAACAGAAAGATCGTACCATCAAAACAAAGGCTTCTAAGGTGAGGTTGAATAGTTGCATTTTATAATCTTCAGTGGTACCACTCACTAATCTTGTATAGTAATGGTGTCATGTGGTTTCTTGTTGTCTGGCAATCTCATGCCATGACCATATATGGTATAAGGTTATGTGATTATCATTTGGGAGTGTATAAACACAGTATTATAATTGTGGTATACTATAATAATTGTATGAGTAATTTATATTGCATAACAAATTAATTATAATAGTTTTGTTGCATTGTGTCTACATGTCTGATAAGTTATTAGAAATTATATATTTTTTCAGGGTCTTTTGGAAAAACGTCGAAAGCAAGTGGATGACTTTGCTGCTTTCCGCGAAAGAAAGTGGCGAGAGTTAGAGAAGAAAAAAGAACAAGAACGATACTCTGAATGTAAGTGCTGGATGTGTGGCTTACAGATTATAACAAACCTTGTTGTGTGATATTTATGTATTTTTGTAAACAATGGGATTAGTTCTTTATAGAGGAAAGTGTGGATGAATAATTCTAATATCAGATAATAGCTTTGTGTGGAAAAAGCAACGAGTATGTTTTAAAAAGGCAAGAAATATGTCAGTCTCTGTTTGCTTGCTGGTTGCAAACAACTTGATCGCATCACGGTTCTGAATCTTTTAACATGTTGAGTATTGATCATAACCCTATCATGAGGGCAGCTTTGCTATACATCGACATGACACGGCTTTAATGTAACATGTGGATTGGGTTATGATATTTAATGATCTGTTTATGGCATAAGTCATTAGGGATAGTGTTATGGTATATAAGTGCTTTTGTCAGCATTTGGACCACATGTCACAAAATTATAGAAATGTCCTTTTTATTTCACACAACAGATCTTAAACAGAAAGAGATAAAATTGATGCAATCAAAAGAAATCATTGAAGTGAATATCAAGATTAAAGAAAAGACTGAAGAAATTAATGGATAATAGACACCTAACTGTAACATCATATGATAACTTTAAAAAATAGCTCTTAAGGGAAAAAAATTATGCAATGGAAAGGTAGTAGATAGATCTAAGCAAGAATTCGATGTCATTATGATGGCTACAGGTTACAAAACTTTTGATTTCTTCTTTGAGCTATTCACTCAGAAATTAGTTCATGATCAATACAAGCACATCTTTAGAAAAGGTGACCCAATCTTAGTGTTCATTGGATTTGTTTGTCCTGTCTTAGGTGCAGTTCTTGTCCTGCTGGCTGAAATACAACCAGGATATGTACCAAATATCTACAGTGGCAAAGTCCAATAGAAGTTCAAATAAGTGAGACTAAGAGAAATGAAAGCTAGCACTAACCTCTGGAGAAAGCATTTTACCACATATGAGTAGAACTGTCAAAAGGACAGATTGTTTCTGGGATCAGATTTCTACCATTGGTACATAACCCATCATTCAACATGGCCTAATTTGACAGAATCAATGAAGCAAAACATGAAACGTTCATAAAACTTCTTGAGAAGCATAGGAAGTTAATGGTTTCACCATTTGTTCTTTTAATGTATCTTGTTTTGTTTGATTTTTGGTTAGCCCAACTTGACAAAATCATGTACAAATATCCAGACATCTCTACACTGGCCAGCAGTAGGGGAAATGTGTAACCATTACAGTTTATTTTAATAAGATGTGATGTACCTCTAAGATCATCTTTGGCGTGTCCACTCTTCCTCATGAGTGATCTGTCATTTATTTAAAACTGCTACTGACAGTATTGTCATAGTTGTAGTGCTAGTGTGGAGAGAATAATTGTTTGCCATTTTGCGAATTTCAATTTTACTTTAATAGTGGTCAGTAAATTTGAAATAGGGTATGAGGAACCCCACCGAGAGCTTTTTATAATATCTTCATGTATAATAACTAGAAACAGTTACTTGGGTACCGCCCTCCACGGGAAACAATAGGTAACAAACTTAATTAATTGCTGTAATATATAGTGGCGTGATGGTCTGTTCATTAATCCGTTCATTTCCAGAGCTATGACTTACCACGATGTCACTGTTCTCGGTGCCGGCTGGTCCGGTTTACTAGCCACTAAATATATGAAAGAAGAAGGCCTGACTGTAGTAGCATTGGAGAGGAGAGATGCCATTGGAGGATTGTGGTATTACTCTGATGATCCTGCTGAGAAGACAGTTATGAAGTCAACTCGAACTACATCTTCGTCTACTCTCACTGAAATGTCTGATTATCCTATGCCCGAAGAAATCGGAATGTTTCCGCATCATGCAAAGATACTCGAGTATCTGAAATCCTATTGCGAGGAGTTTGATCTGCTACGCCACATACGTTTCAATACTACTGCAGAAAAAGTAGAGAAGAAAGGTGAAATATGGCACGTGTATACCTCTACAGGAATAACGTACACTAGCAAGTTTTTGATTGTTTCTACTGGAGAGCCAATAGCTGATGATCCTCGTGATGCTATCTTTGGCAATTTCACTGGCAGTATTTACCATGCAAAAGAAATAAAGGAGCCAATAGAAGAACATCGAAACTGCAGACTTTTGGTTTTTGGAGGTGGAGAAACATCAGCTGATATTTGTCAAGAATGGTACGATCACACTAGTTGTATCTATTGGAGTGCTCCCAGAGGTCAACATTTCTTTCGACGCTTTGCAAAAATCCTTCCTTGGAAGAATCCTCAAGCTTTAGATAAAGCATCGTCTCCTTTGTTGACAACAATTGCACCATTTCACTACAGCAAACCAGGGTTGAGCTGGATATGTAAATGGACTACCAGTGGGTCATTGCTGAATTATCAAGGCCATGGTATACCAGAATGGAAGAATGACTCTCCATTTATGCATCTCTTTATTAACAAGAATGGCCACATCCTCGATCTTATTGATTACAAGAAATTTGTTCCAAAAGGTGGAATTGAATCATGCAATGGAAAGGAAGTTGTATTTAGTGATGGATCCAAGCAAGAGTTTGATGTTGTGATTGTATCCACTGGATACAAGCCTGCATTTCCATTCCTTTCTGAGCAATATACTGAAATCATTTCGTGATCGATACAAGCACATCTTTGATAATGATGATCCATCTTTAGCGTTTGTTGGTTTTGTTCGTCCTGTTATAGGCTCAATGCCAGCTTTAGCTGAACCACAAGCATCCTGGGTTGCAAAAATTTATAGTGGCAGGCGTAAATTAAAACCAAAAGCAGAAAGATTAGAAGAAACAAAAGCTGATGCTGAATACTGGTGGAAAATATTTTGAGCATTCTTCCCACCGCTTGGACAGGATTGTAGAAGGATTGACATATGCTACTACTATTGCTAGATTGGCAAATATCTATCCAGACTATACACGCTTGTTTAAAAGGAACATCTATCATTGGTACGTGGCTATGGTTTCTCCTACTAATACAGCATGGTTAAGACTTAATGACCCAAAGCATGAAGATCAAGCAATTGCAACTCTTGAGAGGCATCGACAGGGTCAATTTCACCTTTGCATTATCTCCTTATTCTTTTTTGCGTCTTATTTGGTTCGATTGGTGGTGCGTCCAGCTGGAAAATATAAAGTACAAGATACAGACGTCCAAGTATTGGCCAACCATAAGAGAGTTACGAATAATTCAATCTATTAACTGGGTGTGGTGCCTGCCAAAGAGGATGTTGTTTGATAACACTACGGTCTTACCTGATGTGTGAATAATGCAATCGTCTGAGCATCGTACATCACCCCAAGTACTATAGCTATTTATAACATCAGTATATATTTGATCAGAAAAACTTTAAAAATAAAACAACTAATAGTTTATAAATAAATCATCAAGATTATAAAGCAATAATTAAAATGTCATTTTGCAAATGTTTTGTTGGTAATAATCGATAAATATTTCCTTAATTTAGGAAGAGGTACATACAATACTATACAGATCAGTAACTAAAGACATTGTGACAGTATCCTGAATCAATATTTGTGTCATAGATTGTATTTTTAAGCATAAAATCTATCTGGTTACTACCCCTGAGAGAAAAAACTCTTTATCTCACAGAAACTGCAGATGCACTTACAGTAACAGTAACCAATTATATATTACCTCCTTTTCATTTTTTCCCAATTTTGCTGTGTACATAAAAATCAATCAAAGCAATCAAAAAACAAACCAGCAACAGTTTTACACAACATGATACTGATGAACAATTTTATTTTTATTCAGCACAAAAATAATAAATTTACTAGACATACAACAAAGTGATTCCTGACTTCCAGAACTCTTAATCAAAGAATGATGAGTGGGCTATACCAAAGGAAGAAGCATATTGACCTGAGACATGTATCATAAAATATGGCTGTGTGTAACTGTTGATGAACAATCCTCTCTATTTATAATTACTAGAGCCTAATTCCCTAAACCCTAAATATAGTAACACAACATTCTAAAAATAGTAGCTACAGGGCTAGTTTTTACTGTTACATACTGAAACAACCTAGAATATCCTATTAATTTGGCACTGAAGTTGTGTCTGTCTGTAGACCTGTAATACTATAGCTAGCAAGTTACTCACTGTCAGAAACTGCCATATAATGTTACTTTGTGTGTAGCCTCTAAAAATTTAAGTAATGAGATTTCTGACCAATGTCCTGGCAGCTGCCAACCAACACCATAAATCAGTTGTTTAGTGATGCCAATAATTAATAGCTGACAAATTTTTGGACTAATTTTATCCTCACAGACAGGAGTTAATGGTGATGGCTTTTGGCCTTCATGTGTGTAAATGGCAACATCGCATTTATTGTCAATTGATCAGCAATATCCAAGCCACATATGCATATGATATAACATCATACATGTAATAGTATGTTTATTACACATAAATATTATAACCGAGTGATAATGAATTGATTGTAATTAGCTATCTAATCTGAAAAAGGTATATCTAAAAATCAAATGAAACAACACAATCTATAATTGCAGAAAATTGCATGAATTGAATTGCTGCTTCTGTGTACTTAGTAAGCTCATATTTCAGCAATTTTATATTCTCTTTGAACAATCTTTTGTCTTTTAGCTTTGTGTAATCCTCCTGCCTGTAGCTGTAGAGTAGTGATTAATCCCAAATTGTCTAACGTTAGACCAATTTGGGATTAGAATTTTGGGATGTCTCCTAATATGGATATTATGTCTTCCAAACTTTATTGTCAGAATTCAAACTAAACTTACCTCAAACACAAAGTTTTCTGTTACAAAAAGCAATTGTGACAGGGAATTTTAAAATCACCTATAACAACTTAGACGAAGAACAATATTTTGCACAGAGAAGAGCCCATGACAGTGTAGTGAGCTATAATAATTATATGCAGATGACTCAATCATTTAAAATATACCAAAATGAGAAATAATACTTGATTACAATACTTATATTGATATTAGTTCTCATTAGTAGATGCATCTTCAATAATATGTGTTAGGCTTAAAAAAATACGCATTATTTCAAATTCACATGTGTATTTTGCCATCCTTGGAATTCCGCATCTTGGAAGAGAGGTCAAAATCTTTCATCATTCATGTGGCAATTGTCTCATGAAATATCATTTCTTCTAAGAATACTCTTACTTCGTATCATACATCCAAAAGATTGGTAATCTTTTCCGCCTTTATTGTCGGTTTTTCAAGCATTTTTTCCTTTTAGCCAACTCGTCTTTTTG
>NW_024533946.1:0-28470 GCF_016097555.1 Gigantopelta aegis | reverse complement strand
TATTTAATTAATAAAGCAATTAAATGTGACGGCTATTATAAATAATGGGCACAGCTATTTTGTTCCTGCTCAGTAAATATGCCATCTGGCGAGCCAGTGGTTACATAATACTTAACGCATCACATCAGGAATTAATCTTAGAACTAAAGAAACAAACATACCTGATTTTTGCGGGATGATGAAACAGGAGAGAACAATACTATATCTCAGGGTTTTTTGTGAATGAAAACAGAAATAAATTTAGTTAAATAGTTTATTATATTATCAAGTCATTTATGTTGTTTTACAAGTCAGGTTGATCAAACCGAATCGCTTTGTCATAACTGACTGCATTTGTTTACACTGTGCATACAGGAGTTAGTAGGAGCTGACGTCACATCCTTCCAAGCTACAGTACTAGAGGCGACGAAAACAAAACAAAATGACTGCCTCTAGATTCGGGAAAAAATGTACTAACCCGAGACCTTTTTACCATAAACTTCCATCATTCTACCCACAAAATAATTTAATGGCACAGACCCTAGTTTCGGCAAATAAAAATGGACACTACTTTTAATTAATAAACAAACATGCATCACACATTTGGATAAGGTTATAACACACAGAAGCTAAAGTCTCTGGTGTTTAAACACGGTCTAAAAATAACTAGAGCTTGTCTTGATAACTATTACTTCTCAGACGAACATGTGTTTTTAGAATTATGAAAAGTGCATTTTGGGATATTGCTAAGCCCTGAATGACCAGAACTACTTTGGGTATACGGAAAATAATATTGTATATAATAAAATGTAAATAGGCCTACATGCAATTTAAATTATCAATAAAAATGGCTTTGATAGTGTAAAACATGTTATAGTGTTTAAAAACTAGGGTCTGTTGCTTTAAAATCCGTGTAAAACTGTGTAGTGATTCATTTGCAACCTTATGTTTGGTAGTAAGGCATATTAATAAATGTTATTATCTAGATTTGGGTATTTTCGTTTAATTTGGCCAATAACCAGCCCCCCTCCCCCCACCGCCCCCTACAAAAATTGGAGCCTGTACGCCTGTGAAGAGAAGCCATAATATTCAGAAACAATGTTGTGTTTTATATTTATTTTTATGTGATCATTTACACAATAAGCATTTAAGTGATTGTTTAGATTGCTGTGTATTTCTTAGTTATTTATATATGCATCATTCTATTTTACATGTATTTCTTGATATATTCTACATCTGTAAATAATAAATGGATAATAAAAAACACAATGAACTCATGAATAATTCTCCAGTGTCATGTTGTTATTGCCAAATATATAAAATATCAGACAATAACTAATTGTGATATAGTCATACAATCATCACAGACATGGTATTAATAACTGAATTCATCAGATTGAATTTCCCTCTTAAGCTGTCTGAAACCCATCCTTAAGCAGTCTGAATATGTTTTTGAACTGTCCGATTCCCTGTCATTCAATTGTCTCAGTCCCTGTCCTTGAACTTTTAGGATTCATCATAGTTTACATTCAGACAACTGTTGAGTATTCATTAGAGTTGGGAGTGCAGTTGTGTTGCTAAATAGTCCAGCATTCGAAATAAGCACTTGTCCGTTTGTCCTGGCAGATGAAAATCTGCTCAGACAAGCAAAATGTAGCTTGGTGGTTATCCCGTGGACAAATAAAAATGTTCAATGCAGTTTCATTTTGAGCAATCGAGAACATTATCCTTGCACTTGAATAAAACAATTAATTTATCTGGACAAGTGAAATTATAAGCAGACAAGTAGATTTCTAGATGTATTTGTTCGGTGGATTAGTGAAATTATAGGCAGACAAGTAGATTTCTAGATGTATTTTTCTGGTGGACTAGTGAAATTATAGGCAGACCAGTAGATTTCTAGATGTATTTGTTCGGTGGATTAGTGAAATTATAGGCGGACAAGTAGATTTCTAGATGTATTTGTCTGGTGGACAAGTGAAATTATAGGCAGACAAGTAGATTTCTAGATGTATTTGTCTGGTGGACTAGTGAAATTATAGGTGGACAAGTAGATTTCTAGATGTATTTGTCTGGTGGACTAGTGAAATTATAGGCAGACAAGTAGATTTCTAGATGTATTTGTTCAGTGGACTAGTTAAATCATAGGCAGACAAGTATATTTCTGGATGTATTTGTCCAGTGGACTAGTGAAATTATAGGCAGACAAGTAGATTTCTAGATAAGTAGATTTCTGGATGTATTTGTCCAGTGGACTAGTGAAATCATAGGCGGACAAGTAGATTTCTAGATGTATTTGTCCGGTGAACTAGTGAAATCATAGGCAGACAAGTAGATTTCTGGATGTATTTGTCCAGTGGACTAGTGAAATCATAGGCGGACAAGTAGATTTCTAGATGTATTTGTCCGGTGGACTAGTGAAATCATAGGCAGACAAGTAGATTTCTGGATGTATTTGTCCGGTGGACTAGTGAAATCATAGGCAGACAAGTAGATTTCTGGATGTATTTGTCCAGTGGACTAGTGAAATCATAGGCGGACAAGTAGATTTCTAGATGTATTTGTCCAGTGGACTAGTGAAATTTTCAGCTTATTTCCATCACTGAATACTGCTGTCTGGGTGAAGTATTCCTTGGTCCCCCGCTGTCTGGGTGAAGTCTTCCTTGGTTCCCCACTGTGTGGGTGAAGTCTTCCTTGGTTCCCCGCTGTCTGGATGAAGTCTTCCTTGATTCCCCGCTGTCTGGCTGAAGTCGTCCTTGGTTACCCACTGTCTGGGTGAAGTCTTCCTTGGTCCTCTGCTGTCTAGGTGAAGTCTTCCTTGGTCCCCCGCTGTCTAGGTGAAGTCTTCCTTGGTTCCCTGCTGTCTGGATGAAGTCTTCCTTGGTCCCCTGCTGTCTGGATGAAGTTTTCCTTGGTCCCCCACTGTCTGGGTGAAGTCTTCCTTGGTTCCCCTCTGTCTGGGTGAAGTCTTCCTTGCTCCCCTGCTGTCTGGATGAAGTCTTCCTTGGTCCCCCACTGTCTGGGTGAAGTCTTCCTTGGTTCCCCTCTGTCTGGGTGAAGTGTTCCTTGGTCCCCTGCTGTCTGGGTGAAGTCTTCCTTGGTCCCCAATAGCTTGTTAGCCATGTTGCTCCATTTGGCTAAAAGAACTATAACAGAAGTAAAATCACTATTATTAGGCACAAATTTCCTACCAGGTGGGGTAGGGGTTGTGTGCCCCTACTTGAAGCCCAAATAATTTACACTTTCTGGGGGCGGGACGTAGCTTAGTGGTAAAGCACTCGCTTGATGTTCGGTCGGTTTGAGATTGATCCCCGCCAGTGGGCCTATTGAGCTATTTCTAGATGTATTTGGCCAGTGGATTAGTGAAATTATGGGCAGACAAGTAGATTTCTAGATGTATTTGTCTGGTTGACTAGTGAAATTATAGGCAGACAAGTAGATTTCTAGATGTATTTGTCTGGTGGACTAGTGAAATTATAGGCAGACAAGTAGATTTCTAGATGTATTTGTTCGGTGGATTAGTGAAATTATAGGTGGACAAGTAGATTTCTAGATGTATTTGTCCGGTGGACAAGTGAAATTATAGGTGGACAAGTAGATTTCTAGATGTATTTGTTCGGTGGATTAGTGAAATTATAGGCAGACAAGTAGATTTCTAGATGTATTTGTCCGGTGGACTAGTGAAATTTTCTGCTTATTTCCATCCCTGAATACTGCTATCTGGATGAAGTCTTCCTTGGTCCCCCACTGTCTGGGTGAAGTCTTCCTTGGTCCCCCGCTGTCTGGGTGAAGTCTTCTTTGGTCCCCTGCTGTCTGGGTGAAGTCTTCCTTGGTTCTCCGCTGTCTGGGTGAAGTCTTCCTTGGTTCCCCCATAGCTTGTTAGCCAGTGTTGCTCCATTTGGTTCAAACAACATAACAGAAGTAAAATCAATATTATCAGGCACAAAGGAACCAGGTGGGGTAGGAGTTGTGTGCCCCTACTTGAAGCCCAAATCATTTACACTTTCTGGGGCAGGACGTAGCCCAGTGGTAGTACATGCCCCTCATTTCATATATTCTTACAGGCCTGGTTATTGAGCTAAAAATAGAATTATCTAAAATGGTACAAAATAATTCTTGGGAGCATAGGGTAATAATTCATAATCAATGAAATTCTTGGTTATATAAATTTGAATTATGGTCACATGACATTTGATCTATGGCTTACATCATGAAATGTGCAAGATTACAATGTATGTGCCAATATATTATCTTAATGTTAATGCTTACTACTTAGGGACAGGTAGCCTTACTTAAATTATATACCAACATATCAGTAACAAGTGGGACACGATAACCATGTAGCTGGTTAATAAAGTACTTTTCGGGACAGTAAATGTATGTGTATTCAAAAATATTCGGGGGAGTGGTGGGGGGGGCGGGGGGGGGGGATGGATTTAGTATGTAAACAGTTATGTGACCCTGCCTTTAAGAGGATGTAAATATTATCTGAATATATTAATCAGTAGAATAATGCATATGATTACTAGCCCATGGGTAACCCAGCCTTTAATAAGATGTGACTGTCATTATGTTTATATATGCAAATTACGTACCTGTAAACTTTAACGTCAATGCATATAGCATATAGGAGGTTATACGAATGAAACGTCGCTGACCCAATTTTCTAGTTACGTTCCATTTTTTTTTTTTTTTTTTTTTTGGACAAAGATGACCAGAAACACTCTCAAAGATGGTATATTTTTGTAAGGAGGTTCTCGTATTTTTCTTCGATGATACTACAACCATTTCACTACCAAATCTGAACAAAGCAGGCCCGTAGGAACGATATTTGGAGGGGGTGGGGGGGGGGGGCATAATCTCTAATGGAGGGATGCACAGTCTCTAGTGCGGGGGGTGGGGGGTGCAGATTTTTATGCTATTTTACAGAGTAGGACAAAAACGTACCTATGAGTCTGTTACAATTACAAAGACCACATCTCTGCACAATGTAGAGTCGAAGGAAGATTTCAACAAAGTCGTTATTGCATGCACTCGGTCATCATTAGGTCAGATCAGAGGGTTTTAAATGCACAGTCAGAGCAAGCTGTTGTAGCACACGCTTTTCATGGGCACAGGTGCCGGTGTAACATGGTATTTTGACTCCCGTAGAATACTGACTCCCCGGTCACTTTTCTACAGCAAAAAGAGTCAGTTTTCTACAGGAGAAAAATGACTCCCAGCTGAAAAACCCGTAGTACTACGACCCCCCACACGTTGAAAACTGACCCCCATAGAATAATGACTCCTCTTGAAATCATAGAAAATCTTCTTAATGGGATTTTAACAAGTTTCTATGTAAGTTATTTTGCTATAATATCTTAAGTTTACAGTTAATCCTCTATAAAACAACAACCCATAGGGACCCTAAAAGTAGCCTCTATCATCAAGTGACATTTTATATAGTTCAAAATAGATGCAAATATAGTATGAATTGAGCTGTTCATTTATATGAAAGTGGTTGTTATGCCCATTCTCTGCACTCACCTCATGTTTTGCCAATACGGGATTTCCCAACATGCGAGTTGGAAAAAGTTTTAAACAAGTTTGATTATCTTTCCGTTGTGCACATTGTTTACATAATTAGACCCCTCGTGTAGAATGACCCATGTATGTATGTGCTATGTATGTAAGTATGTATGTATGTATGCATTTTATGTATGAATCTATCTATCTATCTATCTATCTAGATATTGTATGTATTTCGGGTTTGACTAGTATTACACAGATATGAACGCACGGGCGTTGGCAATAATTAAATCCTTTCTGGCCTCACAAATTGTTCATGTCATAGCTGGGACTCGAACCTATGGCACCGAATCGCCCGCAACGAACGGGGCTGACCATTTTATCCTAAAGATAACTTTGCTTATCGTTAACTCTACCCTCCATTTACAAATGGACTAGGCCAGTAATTATGTTTACTTTACTCCATGAAAGGGGCGGGATCTAGCTCAGTCGGTTGAGCGCTCGGTTGAGGTGCCACGGTCACAGGATCGAACCTCCTTGGTGGATGTCTACCACTGGGCTTTTTTTTGTTCCAACCAGTGCACCACTACTGGTATATCAAAGGCCATGATATGTACTCTTCTGTCTATGGGGGAAAAAAGAAGTAAAGTTTGTTTTATTTAACGACGCCACTAGAACACATTGATTTTTTTATCTTATCATCGGCTATCGGACGTCAAACATATGGTCATTCTGACACTGTTTTTTAGAGGACACCCGCTGTCGCCACATAAGCTACTCTTTTACGACAGGCAGAAAGGGATCTTTTATTTGCGCTTCCCACAGGCAAGATAGCATAAACCATGGCCTTTGTTGAATCAGTTATGGATCACTGATCGGTGCAAGTGGTTTACACCTACCCATTGAGCCTTGCGGAGCACTCACTCAGGGTTTGGAGTCGGTATCTGGATTAAAATTCCCATGCCTCGACTGGGATCCGAACCCAGTACCTACCAGCCTGTAGATCGATGGCCTAATCACGACGCCACCGAGGCCGGTGTGTCAATGGGAAAGTGCATATAAAAGATCCCTTGCTGCTAATGGAAAAAAGTAGCGGTTTCCTCTGTCTACGTGTCACAAAAACCAAATGTTTGAAATCCAATAGACGATGATTAATTAATCAATGTGCTCTAGTGGTGTCGAAAAATAAAACAAACTTCCAACTTTACTCCATGAAAAATCATAAAATTAGTGGCTAGGTCATAGGCCTCAAGTATGGTAGGTATTGGGTTCGCATTTCAGTGCTAGATTCAACCCAACTCAACTCGCTTAAACCCGATTAATAATTTCTGGCAAACCAATCAGCCAAATTTAATGAAACTTGGGTGTAATTATAAGGTATGCGAGCCCATTCAAATACACTAAAGATTTTGTAGATTCCTATTAGGTTTTTAAAAATTTCATGGGAAGCATGCAAACTCAGCCTGCCAGTCTAGACACCCCTTGCAAAATGTTCTCCACCCACGGCTGGATTGATTAAAATGTCCGATTTGATGATGTGAGATTTTTCTTTCATTACCAACAAATATGGCGTCCATAGCAACATAATACTATGATAAACAAATGTCTGTAGAGATTTCCTTTATAACAGCATTGAGATTATTCATTCATTAATGCCCGTTTTCATGATGTCAGGTTGTTATTCGGCAAATAGGTGCCTATAACAATAGCAAAAAGGACATAAATATTCCCTCCAAACTGGATGCGCTTTAAACAAATACAATTACGAAGTTAGTATGTACATTGTAACTGTAACGTCTTGTTGCCTCAGTGTCCAGTACGCTGCGCATTCTGTGTATAGTTTGAATGATAATAGTTGATTATTTTCTTTACATGAAACCAGGCAATCTGTGTAGGTTTCTAACTTCTCTTCCTGGTCCTCCCAGTCATAGCAATTTGAATATATTTGCATACATTCAATAGAAACATGCTCTAAACCCGATATGGTGTAGGGGGCATCTCTAAGAGTTCTGGACAATACCATCTCCTATCTTTTCGTTCCTTCTCGTTGCTCTGACTGAATTTCATGCTCTCCACTGGATTTGTTGACACTTCCTCTTAGGAACTACCGTATACATTGGACTGTACGTCTGTACTTAATATGTAGCTAAATGAACGAAATAGACAATTCCCATCACCTCTCATGGAAACCAGTCTTGACGGATGACTAACATCTCTGATCTGATTTCACAGTCACATAAAAATTCCCATCTCCGCGTGTTTCCTTTTCTTACATGCTCTAAACCCAAATAAGTGTGGGGGGGGTGGCTTGCCATTCCGTGTCAACTGAATGACACCGAATACTGGGTGCCTTCTGTTTCTTCAGTTTGGCGTCGAACCTCAACCTCGGCTGTTGACTGAACTCATCCTCATATACTTTTAATTTCCTCCAGTCTTTTGATGGAAAAATCTTTACCATTTTCTTTTATAAAAACAGCAGTCTCACATACATGAATTATCTTGGATATACGTACTGAGACCGTAGGATGTTATTTCACCTGTCGTCAGTATTGGTCTAATGTTCTGGATCGACTGCCGACTGTTTTGAACATGTTCAACAACTGTCGGGAGTAATCATGAAAAAAAAATTTCTAATCGTGACCAATCGTTCCGAGTTTTCGTTGACGGCATCGTGCGTAATTTGTTGTATGTTCGTAGATGCATTCGGGAAACTTCGTGGTTAACCGTGGGGTATTCGTACTCCACTCTCTGGCTCTTTCTCGAAATGCTTCTGGTTCATCCACCTTACGGGATACGCTGGCTCTTCCATCGTTCCTTGCGGTCGGTTGCTGACTTCTTGAAGAGCGGCATGGTGATGTTCACTGCTTGTAGGCAGAACGTCGAATGAAATCTGGCCTGTTCAGCAGCCTTCAGATAGGCGTCTTGTGTCAGTCGTACTGGTTCTTGTGGCAGTCGTACTGAATCGTATAGCAGTCGTGCGGATTCGTAGGCGTGTCGTAGTAATTCTTGACGTGTTCCGCATTAATCGTCATGATTCATAGCGTATTCGGGAAGGCATCCTAGGGGACACGTAGTAGGTCCTCCCGATTCGTAATGAATTGGATTCAATATCGTAGTGGTACCGTATTAGTTCTGGCAGCATTCGTGAGCATTCGTACGCAGCTCAGGAAAGAAGCCGAATCATTCAAATGTTTTTCCGAAAAATCGGGAGCAATCGGGGATTCATAGGATCATGTATATTTCTGGACATTCGGGGTATAATTCGTGTATGTGAGACTGAGGCTATAGCATGCCTTTTGTCGGTGTTATTTACAACTTCGTTTCCTTCGGTGTGTCTTGTCGTGAACAATTTTAGCCTATTACCATTAATTGCCGTTTTACCTTGCAGATAATAATAAGTTCCTTTGCTTTGTTGTTCACATACTTAATTATGTATGGACCAGTCTAGCATGCGCCAAGTTTACCGCCTTTCCGGGTGGTTTTCTTTTGCGTCATAATACCGTTTTTGCTTTCTCTGCGCAATCTTTATGTTGTCTTTGGCTGCTTCTCTATACATCGAAAGCTGAACGAATGCCTTGCATCTGTTTCCCAATGCTAAATCGGCCAATTCAGTGTCTGGCCCACTAGGAATATCTAGTTCAACAGGTAGCCGAGATGATCTCCCATAAACAAGAAAACATGGGGTCATCTTCGTTGACTCGTGCTCCGCTGTTCTGTATGCAAACAGCATATATGGCAATTTTTCATCCCAGTCATTTTGATGTTCATTGACGTAACATCCTAACATGCTACACAGTGTTCTGTTATATATTTCAGTTTGTCCTCCTGTCTGTGGGTGATAGGGCGAGGCAATGCTATGGTCAATCCCCATCTTCTGACAAAACCTGTCGTTCAGATCATTACAAAACTCTCTTCCTTGATCTGTGATAAGAACTTCAGGACAACCGTGGCTCGATACAAGCTTTACTAACAAACGGAAGACACTGTGTGCTGTCTTGTCAACAATTTCCTCGGCTTCAACCCATTTTTGTCAAGTATTCCGTGAAAAACAAAATGTATCGGTTTCGTGCTAAAACAAAAGAAAAAAACCATTAAGCATTCTATTGCATGCCATGTTACTATCCAGCAATGAAGATATACTAATGAAAAAAAGAGAACCTATGGTAATTTGGACACATTATTTTCCCATTGCTAACGGCAAAGTCTATAAAATACATAAACAGGCTAAATGTGAAATGGCTCTTTGGCTAGTGGGTGAAGTCAATATATATTCCTTCAAAATTAAAACCGTATGGAGTTAGTTTTACTGCATTGTTTCTAGGATGTATTTTCGGTATAATACAGTAATTTTGCAAACTTAAATGCATCGCTTATCATAAACATAGGGCATTGAGACGAATTCATAACTTATCTGGTTTTATGTATAAAATAATTTATACTAAATTTTAACAATTCAATTAGTTAATTCGCAACATAAACATAAACGATATTCGTCGTTGCCACTGATACCGTCGCCGTCGTCAACGCTGTCGACAAAAGACAATGATTATGCACTGTTGAACAATATTTATTTATGGTTATATGACGTCAGACATGGTGGACCTCAAAGATTCATTTAGAGGAAACCCAGCTCTAAAATTTCATGGGCTACTCCTACCGAAAAACCAGCAAGGGATCTTTTATATGCACTTTCCCATAGAAAGGACAGTACAAAACGATCTTTGATAACAGTTGTAGGGCACTGGTGGGACGGGAAAAGCCCAACTTATCGAGGAGATTCGTTTTATGTATAAAAGTCGAGCGCTCAAACCACTAGCTAAATCTAAAATTTTAACGTTCAATTAGAAATTAATTCGCAACACAAACATAAACGATGATGTCGTCGTTGCCACTGATAGACCGTCGCCGTCGTCAACGGCTGGAGCGAAAAAAAAATGATTTGTTGAACGATGCACTCAAAACACTACACATTTTATTTACGGTTATATGACGTCAGACATGGTTAAGGACCTCAAAGATAATGAGAGAGGAAACCCAGCTGTTCTGCTATTCCATGGGCTACTCCGGTACTTTAAAAAAAAACCAGCAAGGGATCTTTTTCATATGCACTTTCCCATAGAAAGGACAGTACACACCACGATCTTTGTTATACTAAAAACAGTCATAAATAGGGCACTGGTTGGGACGGGGAAAACCCAATGAGTCCACCGAGGAGATTCGATCCTATGACCCAAGCACCTCAGTCACACGCAAAATTATTTTAAAACGGTTATATGTCAAACCACTGAGCTAAATCTCTGTCAGCGGTCCCAATTCTAAAGTAAAGGTATTTTTATTCTGCAAAATCTTCCGTTTGTGACCGGGGGCTCAGCGAGAAATAGCTACCGAGGGGATCGAAATACCACCGTTACTGGGTATTCTGAGTCAATTTCACTGGGCTACCCTCCCCCCCCCCCCACCAGAAGAGTCCCATAGACAGGATAGCACATACTTTACGGGACAGACCTTTGATGTACCAGTCGTGGTATTCACTGGGTGGAGCGAGTTATGGGTGAAATAAAACATCATATTTTGTTGTTTAACGTGGTAAACCGAAGCTGTTTTCGAGGTGTAAATACTTAAAATGCATACACATTGAAAAGCTGCGTATGAGAAGTAACGGTTAGGAGTCGGGTTATAAACCTTTAAGGGTATATAATGTCATAGACTCTTTGTAAAATTTATGTGGTTTGTAAATTAAAAACTCAATGTCCATTTTTACTTTGAAACTAGGGTCTAGGTAAAAATAAGATATAGTGTTTAAAAAAAAACTACGGTCTGTCCCTTTAAGAGGAGAGAAGGGCGGGACCAGCTCTGTAAACGTTGTTTTTTTTGCTGTTTTATCTCTCTGCAGGACATTGTATTTCAGGACATCTAGCTTTCAAAGTTTTACGGAGGACCGTACCACTGAACCACCTAGAAACTTTGCACCCTCGATCTCAGTCAGTACCCACCACCCACCCACCCACCAGTATCTACTTGCTTCCAAGTGCCTGATTCCTATCTACGCATGTGCGGATCTATAACAATAATAATGATACTTAATGAAATACCACACAGTCGCAAGATTAATAAATTTGATAAACATATGCCGCAGGTACGAGGCAGAAGTGACGAAATGTGATATTTATATTGATACTGATAACGAACAGGATGTTTCAGTAGTAGAAAGTCGTGGTATCTCGCCAAGTGTGTAGAGTGCTCGTCTGTTGATATCAAACAGGATGTGTCAGGTTTTTTACAGTTACATCCATACAGAAATTCGTGGTATCTAACCCAGTGGGTAGAGTGCTCGTCTGTTGATAACAAACAGGGTGTTTAATGTAATGTAATGTTTTTATCATGCTCCTATACCACTAAGGTTTCGAGCATGTCCACCGCGGGTTCGGCCTCTGGAGGCCAGGGGCCCAATCCGGGACAGAAATTACTTGGGTCAATTTTAAAATTAAGCCAATTAGGGATATTGGGACTTTACAATTATTATTTTTGATGCGCCATTTCAAATATTATATTAATATTTATATAAAAAATGTCTTATTCTTTTGGATCGCAATTTTTAGATCGGGCATTTCTAAAATTAAAAAACATATTTACCATATAGAACTCTTTACGTTAGCCCTGTGAGGTTTACAGGAGGTTAGTTTCCCAGGAGGTTGGGCCAAGGCCACAGGAAGTTTAATTAGTAGGGGTCAGAGTGTTAAAAGGGGCACCCATCGTATCGGGAACTTCAGTGTGGCCGGAGCAGGGGAGGGCCCCGAGGGGTGGGGGTGGGGGGGGGCAGTCCCCCGTACACTCCTATCTCCCCCTACGGCCGAAACCGCCTACGCCCTATGGCACCTAACCTATTTCCGGTGGCATACCACCCACCCACCCAGAGCTCCCCCCAGCCAACCCAACCGTCGTGCCCTCCAGTCTCGGTGCCTCCTAAAGGTTAAGATCCAGCGGTTGGATCACTAGGAGAGTGATCCGTTAAGTCCGCTGGTATGCTGGAAGAGGAAAGGAAAGTTTGCGTCCGGTGTGTCTGGCAGAGCGAAAACGTATCCTGACGATCCTGAAATCCAGAGGGGCCTCTCCGTTGACCTCTCACTAGACGCTGGCACCCTTTAATTTACAATACTAGAGGATGAAATCGAGGTATAGAACCAGGTTACTTCCCCTAGGATTGGCGCAGCGCACCGCCCTATTAAATTCCGGAGGGTGTTTAAGGAGGATTTTTTTTACAGTTAGGGGCGGGACGTAGACCAGTGGTAAAGCGCTCGCTTGATGCGCGGTCGGTCTGGGATTGATCCCCGTCGGTAGCCCATTTGGGCTATTTCTCGTCACAGCCACTGGTACATCAAAGAGAGCATAAGCAGACATACAAATACATAGTTTCACTAATAAAACCAGTGCACCATCAAAGCCCGTGGTATGTGCTATCCTGTCTGTAGGATGGTGCATATACAAGATCCCTTGCTGCTAATCGAAAAGAGTAGCCCATGAAGTGGCGACAGTGGGTTTCCTCTCTCAATATCTCTGTGGTCCTTAACCATATGTCTGATATGTCCTCTATGTAACACCAATCGAGGAAATGAATTTCATTTTCTTTTTCAGTGTCCATATTGTGATAATAAAAGGAAATTATACATAGGTAAATACTACAGTATTAGGCCAAACGCTATGAAATGGAAACAACTATTTACTATTCCAAAAGTATCTGTTATTAAAAAACTATGTCTTTTTATTGATAATATTAATTCTGTATTTAAAGATATTTTTGAAAAGTAGATATTTCGAATTACTGTAAATGTATTACACTATAAAATATATTTTGTTGCCAATGTATTATAAACTATTTCTGTAACTAGAAAACCAAAATATATTACAGATATTAACTCTGTCTTTAAAGCTATGTTTGAAAAAATATATATTTGGAATTATTGTGGCGCACTCGCTTAGCAGGCGTATATATTCTTCAAAAAAAGTAGGGGAACCTGAAATATTAATGTTAATATCAACTGTTAGACCGAACATACGTTTTAACACACCGAAACACATCCTATAGTTTGCACGTGCCTCACGCAGTTGCCCCGTATACGTGAGTGGGGTGTTATTCTCGATTTTGACAATTTCCATGAAGGTCGATTAATCACCGTGGAACATTATTTCTGTCAATCTTTTTTATTCTGTTGATCATACAGCTTTTATTGTTTGTGTTTATTAATTTTTATTGTTTGAATCTGCGATACGGCGTATGCAACGCGATTGGGATTTAACGGGCAGAACTCAGCGTGAAGTGGCCAACACCTTCAATGTTTCGAAGTTAGTGATTAGCAGACTATGAAACAGATACCAACAAACCCAAAATGTTGAGGATCGACCCCGTCCAGGTCGTCCCAGGGCAACGACAGGAGTACAGGATCGATTCATCCGTAACCAGGCTCTAAGAAATCGAGCTCAAAAGACAAATCAAATTGTTGCAAACCTTCATCAGGCTAGTGGTGTCCGAGTTACGGGTCAGACGATTAGAAATCGTCTTCATGCAGCCCATCTTCATGCTCGACGGCCCCGGGTTGTGCCTACCTTGACAAATCGTCATATTGCCCACAGACGTGAATGGTGTAGGGAATGTCACAAATGGGGTATTAGTCGCTGGTCACGTGTCATGTTTTCAGATGAGTCCCTATTCACTTTGGACTTCCTTGACAGGCATAGTCAGGTCTGGCGACAACGAAATGAACGGCACGCCAACGTCACAATGCGATTTCATGACAGATTTGACGGTGGATCGGTTATGGTGTGGGGTGGTATCACTATGACTGACAGAACCCTCCTCTATATTGTGCAAGGAAGGGTCACTGGGCAGTACTACCGGGACGACATACTGACACCCTTTGTGGTCCCGTTTGCTAGGCGTGTGGGTCGACGTTTCAGGACGATAATGCCCGTGCTCACCGTGCACGAATCGTCAATGCTCACCGTGCACGAATCGTCAATGCTCACCGTGCACGAATCGTCAATGCTCACCTCCAGCAGCACAACATCTATCAAATGCCATGGCCAGCAATGAGCCCAGACCTTTTCCCCATTGAACACGTCTGTGACATGATAGGGAGACGTGTGCGTCAACGTCAAAGACCGCCGACCACGTTAGCGGAACTTGGTCAGCGCTGCAAGAGGAGTGGAACAGACTCAAATGACCATTGGGAGACTCATACGCAGTATGCTTCGTCGACTGAACGAATGTCTGACACATCGTGGCGGTATCACCCACTTCTGACCCCAATCGTCCTTCAAGATCTTTGGTGATCATAAAACTCTGTAATACTGAACTACCGGTTGTAATGTTTGCCCAATTAATTCACTACTATCATATAACCATTCCCCACAGCTAATATACCGTACAATTTTGGCAATTGTAAGTTCTTATTAGAGTTCACCTACCTTTTTTGAAGAGTATATATATATATGTATGTATGTATGTATGTATGTATGTATATAAATATATAAAAACCATCGTTGTGTGTGCCCGCCCCCCCCCCCCCCCCCCCCCCCGCCAGTGGGCTATAGTTTTTACAAAAAACACATAAATGTTTTGAGTTGTATGTGTCCATTCCCCGCCTAACCGCAAACGCGCCTAGGATATCAAACACCGTGATTAAATGATGGAATAATGAATGAATTAATGAATTAATGAATTAACGATCGAACGAACGAACGAACGAATGAAATAACGAGTGAAGGAACGAAAGAACGAATGATTGAATGAACGAATATATATATATATATATATATATATATATATATATATATATATATATATATATATCTGGTTAAGCAAATATCCCGAACTTTTGCCAGAAAGCATAAAATACATACTGAAAAACAACGTTTTTTAATTCAATGGGAAACTCTACAAACATATTAAAGTGACAGCAATGGGTACTAAAATGGCACCAAGCTATGCCACACTCACTTTAGGTTATCTAGGACAACTATTAGAAACTAAAATTGCAAATATATTTGGATCAGACTTTCAGCTATACTTTGAGAAAAATTGGAAACGATATCTTGATGACTGCTTCATACTGTGGCTTTTGTCTAAAAATTGCTTGGATCTATTTCACAAGTTACTTAACTCACTGAGTAATAACATAAAATTTACTATGGAAACAAATGCAAATAGAATCCCTTTTTTAGACGCGTTAGTTATCAAATATGGACGCACCGATATATTCTACAAGCCAACGGAAACGAAATAATATCTCTTGTTCTCTTCATGTCACCCAAGTCACACGAGAAGAAGCATACCTGGCGCGGCGTATCTGTATGATTGTGTCTAATATACAAACACGCGATCAACGTCTCCAGGAACTCAGCAAGTTCCTTAAAGCGCGAGGTTATCAAAAACAACTAATTTCAGATAGTATAGAAAAAGCAGTAGTGACGTCATATTTAGCAGTTATTCCTCTCTGAAGATATTAAATGAAACATGTTAGAGGATATTATTTCTTGTAATTATTTTTCATATATATATATCTTTTGTGTGTGTGTATGTGTGCTCTAGCATATTTAAAAAAAGGGGGATGCGATTATTAAAAGGAACCACAAACCAAGCACTTTGTTTAATCAGTAGTTTACAAATGAAACCCACTCAACATTTTCCATAAGTCACTAATTGTAGTTTTATAAAATATTAATTTAATACCCCCCCCCCCCCCCCCAATAATAGTCGATTGAGACGAATTCATAACTTATCTGGTTTTATTTATAAAATAATAATAATTTATACTAAAGTTATCAATTCAATTAGAAATTAATTCGCAACATAAACATAAACGTTGATGTCGTCGTTGCCACTGATGCCGTCGCCGTCGTAAAAGAAGTGATTCGTTTAACGATGAACTCAACACATTTTATTTACGGTTATACTGACGTCAGACATGGTTAAGGACCTCAAAGATAATGAGAGAGGAAACCAGCTGTTGCTATTCCATGGGCTACTCCTACCGAAAAACCAGCATGGGATCTTTTATATGCACTTTCCCATAGAAAGGACACCACACACCACGATATTTGTTATACCAGTCGTGGGGCACTGGTTGGACGGGGGAAAAAAGTGGGTTCACCGAGCAGATTCGATCCTACGACCCAAGCACCTCAGTCGAGCGCTCAAACCACTGAGCTAAATCGCTGCAGCGGTCCCAATTTTAAAGTAACGGTATTTTTATTCTGCAAAAAAGTCCGTAGTGACCGGAGGTCAGTATTCTACGGGGGTCAAAATACCATGTTACTGGGATGCCGTAGTATTCTGACCCCCCGGTCACAATTCTACCGTAAAAGTCAGTTTTCTACGGCAAAGAGTCATTATTCTACGTAGAAAAGTGACCGGGGAGTCATTATTCTACATAGAAAAGTGACCGGGGAGTCAGTATTCTACGGGAGTCAAAATACCACGTTATTGTAGAGAGAGAGAGAGAGCGAGAGAGAGTACCCTTTTAACATGCCCCTATACCACTAAGGTTTCGGGAATAGTTCTTAGAAATAGAAACAGTATGATTGCGTTTCGAATTACATTCGCGCACAATCGACGTCAACATTCATATCAACGAAGTGGGTTGTAAGAACGCTTCAAAGTAGACCTACATGGGCCGTTAAATCACAACAATAAATATTAAGGCATTTACGCCTCTGGTAAATGTACTGATGGACATTTGTTTAAAATAAATCAATATGCTTTAGTGGTGTCGTTAAATAAAACAAACTTTAACTTTTTTTTTTTTTTTTTTTTTTTTTTTTTTTTAATATAACGTAGTTTGTATTATAGTTCTTACCGATATAATCAACATAACAAATCCGTTCTCTGTCTCTCTCTCTCTCTCTCTCTCTGTCTCTCTCTCTCTGTCTCTCTCTGTCTCTCTCTCTCTCTCTCTCTCTCTCTCTCTCTCTCTCTCTGTCTCTCTCTCTCTCTCTCTCTCTCTCTCTCTCTCTCTCTCTCTCTCTCTCTCTCTCTCTCTCTCTGTCTCTCTCTCTCTCTCTCTCTCTCTGTCTCTCTCTCTCTCTCTGTCTCTCTCTCTCTCTCTCTCTCTCTCTCGGTCTACAGGCTGGTGGGTACTGGGTTCGGATCCCAGTCGAGGCATGGGATTTTTAATCCAGATACCGACTCCAAACCCTGAGTGAGTGCTCCGCAAGGCTAAATGGGTAGGTGTAAACCACTTGCACCGACCAGTGATCCATAACTGGTTCAACAAAGGCAATGGTTTGTGCTATCCTGCCTGTGGGAAGCGCAAATAAAAGATCCCTTGCTGCCTGTCGTAAGAGTAGCCTATGTGGCGACAGCGGGTTTCCTCTTAAAAACAGTGTCAGAATGACCATATGTTTGACGTCCAATAGCTGATGATAAGATAAAAAATCAATGTGCTCTAGTGGCGTCGTTAAATAAAACAAACTTTGTTTTTTATATGCAACAACCTTAGTTAAAAATTATTAACAAGCTATATCTGTATGGTGTAGACAATTTAAATATTATACGAAAAATTAATTTAAGTTGCAATTTAAAATGAAAATGTTTAATATTTTATAAAGTGTTAGTAGAACTTTCAGTTTAGTTTGTATAACACATTGAGCATGTATATATATTTTTTTTTTATATAAAATATACTAAAGCAAAGTTTGGACGTTTTCACTTCTTAATTTTACGAGTGTTATAATCAAATAAATATTATTTCGTATGGAAAGGGTAAAGTTAGTTTGTTTTGTTTAACGACATAAATGTTAGAGCATATTGATTTGTTAATCATCGGCTATTGGATGTCAAACATTTGGTAATTTTTACATAAAATCTTAGAGAGGAAACGGGTATATGTGAAGGGGGAGGGTATTGGGGGTCGAAACACTTACCTGCCCAAGCTAAACAAAATTGAAATATATTTTCTGGGGGAGCATGACGCCATATAAACTTCGCTCAGAACAGTCTGTAACCCCCCAATTCCGCTAAAATCCTTTTTTTTTAGCAAGGGATCGTTTATATGCACCATCCCACAGACAGGATATCACATACCATGGCCTTTTATATACCAGTCATGGCGCACTGGCTGGAACGAGCCCGCCGATGAGGATCGATCCTAGACCGACCGCGCAATTAAAAAAAAAACCCACCTTTTTAGATCTAAGTAATGAATAGAAATAGCATATAGTCTTGATAAATGATACGTAAATCGAATACACCGACCTCTTCCTCTCCCCTTAGAGCGTTACATAAATATTGACACCCCCTGCCCTTACATGTAACGTGTATGCCAACCGATGGCCACTGTTAAACTTTCAAGCCAAATCCCCCACCGACCCCTGGAAAGATGTACCATACCTCAATGGATATAAATATGTTTAGGAGATATGAGACGACCCCTCAGTGAAGACGTTAAATTTGTTCAAAATCACGTGAGAAGCTCAGTGCCTGCGCAAATCATGTGAAGTTCCAGTTCTACTGGCGTCCCGCTAAACGAACAAAAACAAAGCTGGCCATTGCATTTGAAGTTGACCTAGATAATGTAGATAAGCAATCATTGCCAAACTATAGTGATGTGGTGAACCTTATATGTACCAAACAGAACTGGATCATCCATTCTAAATGCTTAAATAATAAAAATATTCCAGGGACTGCAGCTTTAAGCGAGCGCTACTGTATGGTACCCATATCGCGATATATTGCGATTCAAAAATTAACATAGGCCTACCTACTATACATGTATATAGGTCAATTCATACTTTGAATACCAACCTTATGCGACACTGAAATTTAATTTTTAATTACGTAAACTAAAAAGCGTTGAACAAACGCGCACCACAATTTAATATGAACTGTGTTAAATTTACACTGAATTGACTGAAAAATGAGGATTAAAAAAAAAGTTTGAACAGAAGCAGGATTGGGCGAGTCAACTACTTGGCGTTGAAGTAGAAATTTCGTTTAGTCAACATAGGCGTACAGGTTCCCATTTTTGAAGGTGTCGGGGGTGGGGTGGGGGGTCGGGTGTGGGTGGGAGCAGGCTGATTTTTGGCCGAATGAAACAAAAGTGCCCGATCTGTTTATTAGCATTACCGGTCTCCGTGGTGTCGTAGTTAAGCCATCGGACATATGGCTGGTAGGTACAGGGTTCGCAGCCCAGTAACGGCTCCCACCCAGAGCGAGTCTTAACGACCCAGTGGGCAGATGCAAGGCCCCTACACCCTCTTCTATCTTACTAACCACTAACAAATAAAAACTAACCCACTGTCCTGGACAGGCAGCCACGATAGCTGAAGTGTGTGCTCTGGACAGCGTGCTTGAACCTTAATTGGATATAAGCACGAAAATAAGTAAATGAAATATTAGCATTACTGCCAAACAGCTAGATAGGGTTGCAAACGAATCGCCACTCATTTGTACATGGATTACAACTAATATTGTGAGTAGAGTAATAAAAATACACGGTGACTTTAAAAGTGTTCAGGCCAGCTAATTTTGTATGTTATGTTAGTCAAACTCAACACGCACAGAAAGACAGAGAGAGTAATAACACTACATGAGTGGCCATTAGATACTGTATTTATCTTACAAGTACGTTAATTGCTTTAAAACGTAAAACAACAAACTTCGTACATTTGTGGATTGGATGGGGATCCTACAGACCTGGCAAGCTGATTAAAATTAGCTCTTCAGACCTGGCTCCCCGTCACTACACAGACACTAGCTGTTTAGTTCGTTAGGGATCATCCATAAAGTACGTACACTCAGGTGGTTCGGGGATAACGAACGAATTGTAACATTTAGTGGGAGGGAGTTGCTGACAAACTCTTAATTGTATCCAGTGTACTTTTTATTGTGAAAGAATTTTGTACGCCCGTATATGGACAGAGGCGTCGTAAGGAATTTGACATTGGGTCGGTGGAGAGGGTGAGTGTATGAGGGGTGTCCCCCTCTTGCAGTTGGTGTTGCAGGGGTGTTCCCGCTTGAAACATTTTCAAAGATATCCACTTTAGGGGAATATTGTCAGAATATTAAATAGAAATAACACTAACATATGTACCAGCATATACTGTTCACGTGACACCTAGCACACCTAGAATTTTCCAAAAGTTGTCAGTCCAATCTAATTAAAATTAGCTCCACTGGTTAATTACTATTACCTGTGGATCTAACAGCACTCCGTTGGAGCTCATGTCCAGTTGACCTTTCATTCGACCAATCAAAACCTTACTTGCAAAATCATGCCAGTGATTTGATGATATGTGATATAATAACTAGTTTAACGTGCCCATATACCACTAGGGTTTCGAACACGCCCATCCCGAGTCCGACCTCCGATAAGATCGGTGGCCTGACTCGGGATGGGGGGGGGGGGGGGGGGGGGGGGGGGGTGGGTGGTAGAGTTGTAAATGGGCAGACTTTTAAAAATAGCAATTAGTAAAAAAGTTAATAGAATAAATAAATAAATAAAGAAGAAGTTACAAGCCAAAAATAAAAAGAATTGACTGCTCGGCCGAATATTTATATAATTTGGAGCATTTTAGAAGGACAGTCCAAAATTAAATAAGAGAAAGAAGAGAGGATCGGACTGTTTAATAGTATTTTTTTTTAAAAGAAGTAATTTCGACATAACATTTTGAACGCAGATCTAAAGTTTAAAGTCTGATCGATATGTCCACATGAGCGGCCTTGTTAAGGCCGTTTGGGTGCACAGCTTATAGGGACGAGATGGGTTGCATCCCGTCAAGAAAACCCCTAGATTGACAGTCGATAGACGTTGAAGGTGTAGTGCTGTGCTGAAATACAGATCTTGAGAAGCTGGATCAATCTGAACGAGAGAGAGTATCAGACTAGGGTATAGTCCAGTTGTCATGGGTTGGTATAGTGGTGCGGACGGGCCCGCCTCCGGAGGATTCGAGATGGTATCACTATAAAGCAAGGTAAAGTCTAGAAAAAGAGTAGTAGGGGCCGACCCCGCTTCCTATTTCTTCTTAGAGTGGGGCGGTCAATCTTCCAGTGCTGCTAGGACAGGCTCGGACATGTAGATACTAAACGCGAACAACCGTGGCGTTTTTCAGAATGGCCGTCATACGAGTCACGAAAAAACCAAGTCGACAGTCAGACGGAGATATGACGTGGAGGCAAGGAATCTCGCTAAAAAAGAATCCAGCCTGGTGGTGCAGGCTGTCGAAACGAGAAGCATTCCAGCGTTCAATCAGTTCCAATGGCCGCATACATCCCAGTAGAAAACTTCATTTCGCTGACAAAAACAACGAAATGAAGGATCCCCAAGTCGAGCACACGAAAGCACGTGCAGTGTGCACCAGCTAAACAAACAAGTCTTGCCGCGTGGAGCTCCAGACTGGGAATGCAGCGATTTGAAAAGAATTTGAAAACATCCGGGATTATGCCGAGAGTATACGAAATGATTCGGGTGAATTACGAAGTATGCCGGAAACTAATTTCAATATAAAATTTTATATAAAATTTGTTTCAAGACGAACCCCCCCCCCCCCCCCCCCCCCCCGAAAAAAAACACACAAAAAAAAACAAAACAAAAAACACCCCACCCAAAACAACGTGATGGTATAGTCATAAAATCTGTTTATACTAGTATACAATCCAAAGTTTATTACTGCACTTTTCCTCCTGTTTTTAATATTGAAATAGACCAACAAGTTTGCCTATTGCATAAATAGAATTTGTATGCTCCCGAATAACGCTATAAAAGGCGAAGTGTAATTGGTCGATATTTAAATTGTTATTTATAGACGAAATGTCACCTGGACATGGGAGTCCGCGCAATGCTGTTAGATCTACTAGTAGACCAGTAGAGCTAATTTTAATCAGATTGTTGTCAGTCGTGATTCCTTATAAATTGCAAACTTTTGTATTATACTTGTTTGCAGCTAACGAATGTAATGTCCACTAAACTTCCACAATTAGCGACAGTGGGAATTTTGATTTGTTTTAAGTAAAATTAAGACTTTAAAAAAAAAATACAACCTAAAAACAAAAACCAACAAACAAAATTGCCGAAATATTGAGGCGGCGACTGCCGCCCCTGCCGGCCCAGTTCCGACGCCCCTATATTAATTGGATGTCAGTGGAACGTACAAAAAGTTACATATATGGGGATGTGTGTCAAATTCTCAGCATTTTGTGTGTACATATTGCACATACTTTATGGACGGCCCATTTGGAAATGTCTACTTTCACTTCTTCTGAATTCTATGAAATAAAATCATTAAAATTACCTCGCGCTAAGCCAATAGTTTGCCGTCTCGTATAGCATGTGCGTGGCGTAATGCCATCTCCTTAGTGACTGTCGCATAGGTCAGCTTGTTTAATCAGGAATGGAGCTAACAACGATAGGTAAGACCATTTTAACTTTTGTGACAAAATTACGTTGTATAGTCCGTTCGGATAGCTGACTTGTTTTTTTAAACTAACTTAGTGGTTTTGCTATCTCTATTTGTTTTGTTTCTTCAATGATGCCCAATTCCAGTGTTTTGCTAATGAAAGACTTGGTACATCAAGATAAACGTCTCCGGCACGATATTTATTATTGTGATGTTTACTGCTGTCTCATTCAAATCAATCATTTATTTATGCTTTTATACATCAGAACCCAAACCAATTATCTTTTATGTCCATTTCCACAAAAGGCCAACACCATGTTTTCAGCACTACCTTATTCTGTCTCTCTAGAATTGTGTAGTATCATCCATAGCTGACAGACATAACATGTTACCTTACAACACTGGATTGTGGTGGGCTGTAAACTGTCTGAAAAGATTGAATCCTTGGTGCCATAATGCATGACACGCTAATGACACGTGTTGCTCTAAGTGTTTCCACCAATCGATGGTGTTTTTTGTAAACTATCTCTGGCTGGGTGTTTTGGCTTACAAAGAAATAACAACTCTGGCAGAGGTAGCTAGAATTAATTGTTTATGCATCACGATGATCGGTCCGTTCGTGATAATCTGAGATGGACTGCAGACAATGAATGGGGGTGGGTGGGGGTGGAAGTGTGTAGTGCTTAGACATCTGGAATGTGGTAAAATGTATGTGTTGTTAACTAGTTGCTGAATAAATGCTGGTTATGTAAATACTTGAATCAGAAGTGATTGCAGAGTCCATTTAGTTCTACAGAAGAAACACGCAGTTGAGAAAATATTAACTGAACAGAGACATAAAGAAACTAGTTAAAAAGGAAAGTTATTTTCCCTTATTTTAGTTTGAATAGTTACTATGTGTATTAAAGAAAAAAAGAATATAACTAAATTAATTTGCCGGGGACAGGACGTAGCCCAGTAGTAAAGTGTTGGCCTGATGTGCGGTCAGAATAGGATTGATCCCTGTTAGTGGTATCATTGGACTATTTCTCGTTCTAGCCAGTGCTTCACAACTGGTGTTACAGACTATGATATGTATTATCCTGTCTGTGGGATGATGCATATATTAAAGATCCCTTGGTGCTAATAAAAAAAAATAGTTACCCATAGTTTCCTCTCTAAAATATATTTGTGGTCATTAACCACATGTCTGACACCACATAACTGTAGTTGTGTTGAGTGTGTCATTAAATATAAAATTCCTTTCTATATATATATATTTTTTAAAACATGGCTCCCATATGCAACAACCTTACCGGCCTCGTTGGCGTCGTGGTTAGGCCATCGGTCTACAGGCTGGTGGGTACTGGGTTCGGATCCCAGTCGAGGCATGGGATTTTTAATCCAGATACAGATTCCAAACCCTGATTGAGTGCTCCGCAAGGCTAAATGGGTAGGTGTAAACCACTTGCACCGACCAGTGATCCATAACTGGTTCAACAAAGGCCATGTTTTTTGCTATCCTGCCTGTGGGAAGTGCAAATAAAAGATCCCTTGCCGCCTGTCGTAAAAGAGTAGCATATGTGGCGACAGCGGGTTTCCTCTAAAAAAAACAGTGTCAGAATGACCATATGTTTGACGTCCAATAGCCGATGATAAGATAAAACATCAATGTGCTCTAGTGGTGTCGTTAAATAAAACAAACTTTTTTTTATATGCAACAACCTTAGTAAAAAATTATTAACAAGCTATGTCTGTATGGTGTAGACAATTTGAATATTATACGAAAAATTAATTTAAATTGCAATTTAAAATGAAAATGTCTGGGAACTGTTTATTGTAATAAGGATGCCGGCCCAAAGATGATAAATGTTTCATGACCATACGCAATAAAATATTTTAATTTACTTAGCATACAGGGAAATTAGTTTATATTATTTCGAAGGCATCATCACAGGATTGTAACTTTTCTAGTCATTGTATATTTTATACATTATATAATATTTGACATATAATTGAAAATGAATTAGTAGATTAAGGTCAAGCATTTTTCTTTAAATCAGAGTCCGTTCATGGTAGTTCATATTATAACTAATTGGTTAGAAGAAGCGACCCCTTTATGTAAATGACATAAAATAAATATGCATACTAATAATAAATATTGTTCATTGTAGTAGTTGAAATGTGTGCACATGCATATTTTTTGGGCTAAAATATCTAGATATTACTACATTAACTGGAATAATTGTAACATTTCAGATGTTCCAATGATATAGTGTGTTTAAATAAAATGTGTGTGTGTACATGTATATCATTCTACGAGTGCATTAGACAAACATTATACTTAATCACGCACCAGATCAATGCTGATGACGAATGCATTAAACTGTATTTAGATATTGTTTACACTAGTCCTGGTCTCATTGTAGTTAGTAGCATTCACTGTTATCATTATTATAACATCAATTTATTAAATATTTTAATCAACAATCTGTATTCAATAAACGCCTTAAAATGTTTTCAAAACATTGACAATCAAAACATGAAACTATACCTGAAAATGTATCTTATTTTTAATCTACAGTTACCGCAATGTATTTGCAATTTGTATATGATAAGCCTAGTAGAGTAGTTCATTCCTGTACACGCATACAGTATATCACCTATGTCAGCATAGTTTAGTGGTACAGATAGATGCGATGGGATATATGATTGATTGCCCTTAGTGGACCCATCGGCTTTTATGTTACTTCAACCAGTGCCCAGGACTGGTACATTCAAGATTGTGGTATGTACTTTCCTGTCAATGGGGAAGTGCCCAATCCCTGGTTACCAGGATACGCCAGTACATATCTGTGCAATTTAACGTATATCAATCAATAGATTTTGGTTTCAACACAGTTGTCTTTAGTAGTATTACTTGCATATTTAAAATGTACTCAACAAAATGAATTAAGGGTCAGTAGACTTGTGGTAATTATTTGCTAATGTCACATTATTTTAGTACGTTTTAATCACAGATAACTTCTAAACATTGTTTCAGTGACATCTGACCCATGTTACATGCAAACATCTTGCACACGATGATTTTTTTGGTGCATTTTTTAATAACCTACGAAAATGCGCATTCTGCTAGGGATCATTACTCGTTAATTGTAAATATATTTGTCATTTTATTATCTCTAAATTGCTGTTTAAATCATTAAGTTGAAGAAAATTTGTTTTAGAACATGTCAAAATGTAGACACTTTACAACGAATGGAAACCTAAAGGGAAAAATGCCGAGTATAGTTACTGGCCCTGTATTCATTTTGTTTCGTTAAATTACTGTATATCAGAAATTAACTTATCTTAACTGTTGAATTAACATTATTTATTCAGTTAGTATCTCAACACTACGGATATGGTGCAGTTTACTCCAATAGCTTACATTTCGTGTTTAATTAGTGTAATAAATATATCTGTTATAAGCCATACTTTTAACTTTATTTATATACAGTAGGTAAAATCAGTCCGTGCCTGTTCCTACAGGTCTGTTACTGCTAATCGAAAAATGTAGCGGGATTCTTCTAAGACTATGTCAGGGTTATCCAATATTTGATACTAGTATTCAATAGGGAATGGTTAATAAATCAATGTGCTCTAGTGTGCTGGTGTAGCCAGGATTTTTGATAGGGGGAGGGGCAACCCACTATTGGGGGAGACCAACCCACACTATATATGAATATATGATTTTATAAAATATAATACAGTAAAAAAAAACAAAGAAAAGAAGAAAAGGTCTGATTTGAGGGGATGGCCCCCATACCCCCCTCGCTACGCCACTGCTCTAGTGGTGTCATTAAATAACTCATTTCCGTTGATTGTAAAACCGTTAGATTTATTAGCCTACATTAGATGATGATTCGTTTATAGCTTCTATTTGAAGTGTGTGTGTGTGTGTGTGTGTGTGTGTGTGTGTGAGCGAGAGAGAGAGAGCGAGAGAGAGAGAGAGAGAGAGAGAGAGAGAGAGAGAGAGAGAGAGAGTCGGTGGGTCAGACTTTCGCTCGAATTAAACGAAAATGCCCAAACAGCTATATAGAACTGCAAACGAATCACTACGCGTTTTTACATGGATTACAACTCATTTTGATATGATGGAAATGCATGGTAAAAAGGTCTCAAATTAGCACATTTTGCTCTAGCTCGAGTCATCGTTAGCCCTCCCCTTTTATTATTTGTTGTAGGGGAGAAACTAAGCTGAGCTGTACTTTCTTGTGGTGACGCATATGGGCGTCGGGTTTCTTCGTGTAGCGCTGGTACTGGTTAACGAAAGCTAAATGGGAAAGTCATATTATTGCAGCGGGCCATATCATATGATTCCCAAACGAGTGCCATACATTTTGCATGATCTTTGTTTGGGGGGGGGGGGGGGGGGGGGAGATTAGGGGGTTAGGATTTTATCGTTTGTTGAAGTCCACAGACTGTTGGCAAACTTTCAGTGTGATTGCGCGGTTACATTCGCCACAGTCGACGTTAATCAGTCTCTCTGTCTCTCTGTGTGTGTCTCTCTTTCTCCATGTCTCTGCCTCAGTCTCTTACCATGGCCTTGACAGTGCATCACGACTGGTATAATCAAAAGCCGTAGTATGTGCTATCCTTTCTGTCGGATGGTGCATGTAAAAGTTCCCTTGCTACTAATGGAAAAATGCAGCGGGTTTCCTCGCTAAGACAATATATAAAAATTACCAAATGTTTGACATACAACAGCCGATGATTAATATATCAATGCGCTCTAGATGTACGCCCGTATATGAATATGATGTATGCCCAAATTCTCAGAATTTTGTGTGTACATATTACACATACTTTATGGACGGCCCACTACTTTCACTTCTTCTGAATTCTAAGAAATAAATATTAAAATGACCTCGCGCTTAGCCAATAGTTTGATGTCTCGTGCAGCATGTGCGTGACGTACCTAATGTTATCTCCTTAGTGACTGTCGCATAGATCAGCTTGTTTAATCGGGAATGGAACTGACAAGGATAGGTAAGACCATTTTTACTTCTGTAACAGAATAACGTTGTAGTCCGTTCGGATAGCTGACTTGTTTTGTTGAAACTAAGTAACTCTCTCTTGGAAAATATTATCATGTTGCCACATACTGACAATCACTTTACAACTAATAATAATACTAGTCCTATCGACGATAACATTACGTAGTCTTTAAAGGGGCGGGACGTAGCTCAGTGGTACAACACTCGCCTGATGCACGATCGATCTAGGATCGGGAAAGAGTTAGACCCGTACCCCTCTACAGGGGTGCAGTAATCAAAAATAGTTCACTAGCCCTCTGGACCAGAACCAACTAAATTGTACTTGGCTGCCAGAATATCATTGCAGCACTACCCTCTAGCCTATGTGGAAGCAGTGGTTTTTCTTTTAATAACCATAAAGCCATAATTTGGAATGTGCTTGCTCCTTATTTTAGTCTAGACATTCCATTGAATTTTTATTATTACTTTTTCCATTAAAGAGACAGAGACTAGTTTTAAAACACTACAACATGTTTCACTATTAAAGCCATTTTCAATCATTTAAATTAGAAGTACACATACTTAAATTTTATTATTT